>NW_005843427.1:74990-96317 GCF_000455745.1 Alligator sinensis
CCAGCATGGGCCAGTCGAGGGTACTCTCTCGTTCGGGCTGGGTCTCTAGCCCCTCACTCTCTCTCAGGGTCCGCCCTCTGGGCCCCTCCACACACAGGGTTACCCACCCGGTGGTGGGAGCTAGGGGTTAAGGCGCCCTGATCCGCCTTTCACCGGGGTGATAACTGGCCTGGCATTTCCTGGGGACTCCCGTGCCACTGAGAGCCCCACCAGGCCACCCACTCCCGGCAGGGTGCAGCTTTAGGTCATGCCCAGGACCAGGAGCCTCCTTACCAACCCCTTGCAGCTCCCCCTTACCTCCGGGTCGTTCTCAGCAGCCCTTCGGCCAGGCGATGTTGCTGCCTGGCTTCCAGCAGCCAAACTGCACTGTTTATATAGGCAGCCCTTACCTCAAAATGGCTGCCCTCGTCAGGCACCTGGAGGCTGCCAGCTCCAGGCCCTTAAAGTGTCAGGCACACAGTGCACTGCCACAGACTGTACCGAGGCCACTTCCAGGATGGCATTCAGTGCTTATCACTGAGTCTGAGTGTTGTTTTGACTCACTGGGTGTCTACATGCGACATTTACTGTGGAGTTGCCTAATTAGATCCACAGTAAGATATCTCAGCATCTACATGTGCAGTGCTATCAGGACTCAGGAAACTAATTAACTACACCATAAATTAGTACTTGTAAAACGTAAGTTTTACAGCAGAGTTTTATACTCTGCAGCAATGCACATGTAGATGCTGACCTGGTAAACTGGGGCACAGGGTTTACTTCATTGTGGGGGTCTATCTGCTGGCTAGCTCCAAACTGGAACAACCTCATGCCCCAGCCAGCCCCTACAAAGCACATTGAGCTAAGTCAGAGCAGCCCCAGGGGCTGGCAGGCTAACTCCCCAGGCCCCCCTCCTCCAACCGAGCTCAGTGTAACGCAGTCCTGGGTGCACGTTCAAACATGGGGCTCAAGAGCAATAAACTCTGCAACATGCATTAGAGTTTATTGCTGTGCATTAGTAGCATGTGTAGATGATGCTAATTACCACCATGATGCTAACTGTCGAGATCTGTTTGCACATGTGTTCACAAATAAGGAATTTATTCCTGGATAATCTTCTCCCAAGTATCATAAAATTTTGTGAATTTCAACTGTTGAAAACTTGAACTTAGTGTTACACTGATCTTCAGTGTGTTTCATTTGCAGTTCTTGAGGGGCATCTTCCACAGGAAAAGGAAACTGGGTACTAAGAGACTGACCTTTGCTTCATGGCTCCAGAAGTCAGAGAACCTGCCTTGTAATTTGTGTCTGAGATCAGCAATCTTGACCACATACTTCTCCAAGCCTTCACTACCTTCAAACCCAGTAGCACTGAGCAGTGACTTCAATGTGGGGAAATGTGCTACACTGCACTGAGAAAATCGCTTTTTTGAAAGAGGCAATTTAATTGTAAAGGCACACAGTGTTGTAAAACTTAGTCATAACGTGGTGCCAACTTGGCATTCTCATGTTCAGCGTATTGAGATATCTCATGTCCACAATGAAGGGAAGGTCTTGCAAACAATCTTCATCTTGCAGTTCAGTCACAGGTTTCCGTTTCTTGCTTATAAATACTTTAGTCTCACAGTCTGAAGACAGGCCAGTACATATGGCAGTTTATAATGAAAGCCAACTTCCTCCAAGAGCTAGTTGCTAATGGTTGAGGGCCTTGGCTCAGGGTTAAAGTTACTGTTTAACTACAATCTCATCACATGATCCATGCTCAGAATTTTTGGCACAAGTTGTTCCCTGATGCAGAACACAACGAAAAATACAAAGCTGGAAGATCTGGATCAAGACTCTGCCTTTTGCACTCAAGTTTCATCACAAATCTCCCCTTCTTATTATGGGAAGTGGCCAGGCTGCTGCAACACTCACTGCCCTTTTCAAGTCCGCACCTAATTTGTTCACAGCACAGCCACACTGTTGAAACTGTTCTCTCCTGTACTTATACGTTCCACTGGCACTAACTCCACAAATTCCTGTTACACTCATACCTTGACTGACATCCCAAATGAACATAGCTAGCTGTGCAATAGGTCACTCTCATCAAAACTTTCACAGAATCATGCAACAGCAGAATTAATAGGGAGGTTGGAATTTGCGCAGTTCAAACCCCTGCTCAGGGCAGGACTGTCCCTGTCAAGTGTCTGAGTAACCTGTTTTTAAAAACATCCAACGATAGGAGATTCCAGCACTGCTGCATTACCTGTTCCAATGCTCAACCATCCTCAGAGAGAACATTTTTCCTAATGTCCAATCTAAATTCCTCTTGCTGTAATTTAAAACAGCTACTCCTTGCCCTAGCCCCTGTACCCATAGTATGAAGATTTTTAGACTTTCTCCTTCCTATAGGCACATTTAAGGTATTTGAAGATTTATAAAATCCCACCTCAGTTCTTTCAGCCTAGCTTCACAAGTCATGCTTTGCAGGCCTCTACTTTTTGTCACTCTGCACTAAACACTTCTTAAATTTGTCCTTCTTACTAGCAATTGGGGGTCAGTGCTGAATTGAGCAGAAGAATTACTCTCCTTGATTTGCAAGCGACACTCCTATTAATACAACTCAGTATGCTACTGGCGTTTTTTTTTTTTTTTTTTTAAAAACAAGAGTGCACTGTTGACTCATCCTATTCAAGTTCATGATCCAGTGACCCTAGGTCCTTCTCTGCAGTACTGCAGCCTAGAGCAGGGGCGGGCAAAATGTGGCTCAGGGGCTGGATGTGGCCCGCCAGGCCATTCTATCCGGCCTGTGGGGCCCCTAGCTAGTTGCTAATGGTTGAGGGCCTTGGCTCAGGGTTAAAGTTACTGTTTAACTACAATCTCATCACATGATCCATGCTCAGAATTTTTGGCACAAGTTGTTCCCTGATGCAGAACACAACGAAAAATACAAAGCTGGAAGATCTGGATCAAGACTCTGCCTTTTGCACTCAAGTTTCATCACAAATCTCCCCTTCTTATTATGGGAAGTGGCCAGGCTGCTGCAACACTCACTGCCCTTTTCAAGTCCGCACCTAATTTGTTCACAGCACAGCCACACTGTTGAAACTGTTCTCTCCTGTACTTATACGTTCCACTGGCACTAACTCCACAAATTCCTGTTACACTCATACCTTGACTGACATCCCAAATGAACATAGCTAGCTGTGCAATAGGTCACTCTCATCAAAACTTTCACAGAATCATGCAACAGCAGAATTAATAGGGAGGTTGGAATTTGCGCAGTTCAAACCCCTGCTCAGGGCAGGACTGTCCCTGTCAAGTGTCTGAGTAACCTGTTTTTAAAAACATCCAACGATAGGAGATTCCAGCACTGCTGCATTACCTGTTCCAATGCTCAACCATCCTCAGAGAGAACATTTTTCCTAATGTCCAATCTAAATTCCTCTTGCTGTAATTTAAAACAGCTACTCCTTGCCCTAGCCCCTGTACCCATAGTATGAAGATTTTTAGACTTTCTCCTTCCTATAGGCACATTTAAGGTATTTGAAGATTTATAAAATCCCACCTCAGTTCTTTCAGCCTAGCTTCACAAGTCATGCTTTGCAGGCCTCTACTTTTTGTCACTCTGCACTAAACACTTCTTAAATTTGTCCTTCTTACTAGCAATTGGGGGTCAGTGCTGAATTGAGCAGAAGAATTACTCTCCTTGATTTGCAAGCGACACTCCTATTAATACAACTCAGTATGCTACTGGCGTTTTTTTTTTTTTTTTTTTAAAAACAAGAGTGCACTGTTGACTCATCCTATTCAAGTTCATGATCCAGTGACCCTAGGTCCTTCTCTGCAGTACTGCAGCCTAGAGCAGGGGCGGGCAAAATGTGGCTCAGGGGCTGGATGTGGCCCGCCAGGCCATTCTATCCGGCCTGTGGGGCCCCTAAAAAATTTAGAAAATTAATGTTTATCTGCCCTGGGCTGCCTGTCATGTGGCTCTCGATGGCTTGCCAAGACTCAGTAAGCGGCCCTCTGCTCAAAATAATTGCCTGCCCCTGGCCTAGAGAGTCCTTTCCCAATCTATATTTGTGCATGTTATGGGACGTCTTGTTGAATTTCACCTGACTGATTGTGGACCATTTCTCCATTCTACCCTGGCCATTCTGGATCCTAGCCCTACAACCCCAGAGTGCCTGCAACTGCACCCAACTTGGTGCCTGTCAATTTGCTACATGTATGCTCAAACCTAATTTACCAAATCAGTAATGAAGATCTGAAAAAATACTGGACCTAGAATTGACCCCTGGGAATTCCACTTGATACCTTCCCCTAACAAGCTACTGAGCCAATGACTGCTCACTGAGGACAATCATCCAAACAGTTGTGCATCCTTACAGTACTTCTGCTTATCTAATTCAGGGGTGGGCAAAATGGAGGTGTGGCCAACAGTTGGATTCTATTTCCCAGCAGCCTCTGCTCGCATGGCTGGGGCTGGTCTTCATGGAGACCCCAGCTGCTACACTGTGACAGCACAAGGCTGGGGTTGCTATAGAGACCAGCCCCAGCCGTACTGGCAGGGGGGGTGGGAGGGGGGGGGGGGGGCACTGGGATCTTGCGGTGGGGGCAACTTCATCTGGGGCTAGGGCAGAGCTGCGATCTGTCTCTTGCATGCTCTGGGCTGGGGCGCATAGGCAATGGATCACAGCTCTGCCCTGGCCCCAGACCAAGTTGCCCCCTGCTTCAAGATCCCAGTGGCTCCGGAGAATCCCCCTGCCCTGCCCCATACCCTGCCAGTGCAGGTTTGGATGATTGTTCTGACAGTGCCGGTCTCCACGGCAACCCCAGTCCTGCACTACCACAGCGCAGCAGCTGGGGTTTCCATGGAGACTGGCCCCAGCCTTGTGGGCAGGGGCTGCTGGGAAACTGAATCCACTGCCAGCCAGATCCGGCCTACGGACTGGACTTTGCCCGCCTCTGGTCTATTTCCTTAGCTTACTAACGGAAGACAGTGTCAAAAGCCTTGCTAAGGTCAAGGTATATCACATCCACAGCTCTCTTCATCCCAGAACCTGTCACTGAAATAAATCAAGTTGATCAAACATGATTTGTTCTTGGTTAATCCATGCTGGGTGTTTTAGATCACTTTACTATTTCTAAGCACCTGGAGGAAAGCAAAGTCCTCTTCCTTCCCTTTCTTAAAAGGCGGGCTCTGTATTAGCGCTTTTCTAGTCATCTTGGACCTCACCTAGTTTCCCTGAACCCTTAAAAACGATAGGCAATGGATCTAAAATTAAATCTCAGCCAATTTCTTTTGTACTGGCAGGGCATGTGGTAGGGAAGGGGGCCACTCTGGAGCCACTGGGATCTTGCGGCAACTTGATCTGGGGCCAGGGCAGAGCTGCAATCTGTCTCTTGCATGCTCTGGGCAGGGGTGCATAGGCAATGGATCACAAAACTTCAAATTTTGATTCAAAACTTACAATTTTGTAAGTTGATGTACTCTAGGGTGCATCAACTTTAGCTTTGCCAGCTTTAAAACATGTAGCTTCTCCACATAATCCCTAACCAAGGGGTGGGCAATTATTTGGGCCCAAGGGCCACATAAGAAGTTTTGATGAACTGTTATGGACTGGGTCAGCACCACCCCTCTCCCATCCCCCCATCTTCCTCCCCTCCAACTCATCAAAACTCCTATGGGGCTTGGGGCAGGCAAGAAGCAGTGCTTGGGAGCAGGATGAGTGGGCAAGGCCAAGATCATGTGGCTAGGTCATGGGGCAGTGATAGCCTGGGGCCAGGGCTAAGCCAAGATCCGCTCCCTGCATACTCTGTCCTGTGGGGGAAGGAGAGGTGTGCATGGGGGGAGAGGCGTGGCTGTCTGAGCGCTAGGTCCCGGAAGCCAGTCGAGGGCGAGGAAAGAACGCGGGAGGCAGCAGAGTTGATCCCACCGGTGCGATCTGTGGCTGCCCCAACGGAGCTCTGCATGGGGCCGAGCCCCACCCGGGGCAGCCCATACTGTGCTCCCACCCACCAGCCCAATCAGCACACAGCTTCTGGTGGGGCTGTTCCCAGTGCAGCTGCAGCCAGCCAGGTGCTGCTATGGCTCCAACCAGCCAGGTGCTGCTATAGCTCCCCTCACCTCCAGCTGAAGCTGCCCAACTGAAGCTTACCCGCAGTGCAGCACGGGCCACCCCTCGAGCTGAGGGGAGTGGAGCAGCACCCAGCTTGCTGTAGCTGCACTGGGAACACCTCTGCCAGAAGCCGTGTGCGCTGGCTGGGGCCTGGGCCGATGGGGCTGTTCTGCTCCCCTTACCTCCATTTGTGGCTCCTCCTCCTGCTTCTGACCCTGCTGCGCTGCTTTGAGCGGGTGGGGGGGAGAGATGGAGAGGGGGTTGCACAGTTGGGCAGCTCCTGCCTCAGTGTGCTGGGCTCCAGCTCCCAGCCGCCTTCCACCCAAATCCATCTGCCCTTTTTTCTTTGCACTGGGCTAGTTTGTTCCGGAGCCCTTAATAAGGCTTCCTTAAAAAGCAGACAAGCTCCTTTGGATGCCTTTTCCTCTCCGACTTGCTTTGCAGGGGATCCTGCCTACCCAGTTCTCTAGCTTTGTTTGTTTGCTTTTCTGAAGTCCGGTGTCTTTATGTTTGACCCCTCTCCCACAACCCTAAGTGTAAGTTAAGCTACATAACTCCTTAAAATGCACATAAATTAGCTTATTTCCCTCCTTAGCAAACTGACTAACACTTTTTTTTTTTTTTTTAGTAAAAGCTATACTTGGTCACAATTATTTTATGGGTAGCAACCAACTAGAATTATTCTCTCTATAGGACAAGAAAAAGCACATGTGCAAAAACAACAACAGATTTAAATCAAGGTTTCTTTCTTATTGCTCTAAATCACTTATTTTTCATTTAAAATAACTAATTTAAGTGTATACAATGTGGACACAGGATTTCGATGATGCCTACAAGTATAGGAAAAGCAAGAAGATATTCACTAATCAAAAGGACGGTTGCTAGAACCAGTAGGCAACATTTTCTGGAACATCAAATAAAATATCAAGGATATATTAAATGAATTATGAGAGAGCGAGTGTGTGAGAGCATCTTCCCACGCCCCCTAAACCAAATATAGAATCCTCTAAGGTCTAGATTTTTTTTGCTTGGATCTCACCTACTCTTCTTGCCAAAGCAACAGCCACCAAGAAAGCAGTTGCCCTAAAAAACAAACCAATAAGCAACAAATAAACAGTGGAGCAGGATGCTTTGGGTTTGAACCTATCAAGGATGTGAATAACAAGAAGTGGGATCACTCACATGATGGAACATTATGGTCAGGGCCTTAAGAAACCTTGGTCTCACAACTGTTAAGTGACAGAAAACTGATCAATTTTCCAGCACAGGATGGTTGGCTGATAAGGCAGCCAGATGCACCTTAACTGAGCTCCAGGTAGATCACTATGCTTCAGTTCCAGAAGGCAGTCCAGGATGAGGCTGGTATGAAAGGTTGATAAAGGAAGAGATCTCACACACCAGAACATCAGTATACACCTAGCTAGGTAAGTCTTCTTAAATTTATCCTTTTCTAGTACGAATGAAGGAATTGAGAAGAAAAAAGTAGGTTCATTCTTCTGCCAAGAGCCAAATGACACCTGAACCTCACAGCACAGATATGTCAATTCAGATGGAACAGCCTCCCTTCTAAGTGAGTTGGTCCAGGAGTGGCAGGACTGCCTTGGATCGGTTCATCCACCAGGATCTGAAGCAGGGTAGGCAACGTTTTTTGGCTGGAGTGCCGAAAAAACTACAATCTCTAACTTGGAAGATGCTGGAGTGCCGACATGCTGGAGCTCAGAGCAGCTGTTTGCAGCCTCCCAGCTGCAGCCGGCCCATGGAGCCCGGTCTGCTTGCAGCAGGGCTTGCAGACTTCCAGCTGTCAGCTGGGAGCAGCCTGGGCTCCGTGACTGGCAGCAGCTGCTTAGAGCCCGGGCTGGTGGTGGTGGGCCAAGCAAAATGGCCTTGCGTGCTATGCTCGGCACGTGTGCTGGGGCTTGCTGACCCCCGATATAAAGGAACATCTTGAAAGTGGAATTACTTTGGCCACATTGGAGCCAGCAAGATCAACTGTGCAGAGTCCATCTTGCCTCACATGGTACTCACAAAAAAATAGAGATATGAACAGAAAAATATAAAAATCTTCCTGATTGTGAAATAAGCAAGACAGACCATGAGCTTAGGGTGATGCCCCATACAGTGCTAAAGGACCTGTGTTTCTTGTTCTAAGACAGAATGTACTTTGGACATTGTCAGACCTGAATAACAAAGTCTTCTGCTTCCTTGTTTACTGCAGTTGTTGTAGTGGCATGGTCCATCACGCAATGCCGAGGATATCATGTAAGAGTACCTGGCATGCTCTACATACCATCTCAAGTGCTGATATATTTGTCTGAGGTTTTTTTTTCTCCTCTGAAGACCAGAACAACTTGCACTCCGAGGTCACTGGTATGCACTCTCCACCCTTGCAGGGAAGTGTTTGCCATGAGGGTCACTGAAAGCTGGCAGGGGAGAAACTGGGCACCCCCTGCATACATTGGATAATTCCTTAGATCAGGGACAGTCAAGTGGCATGAGTAGCCTCTGCATGTGAAATGTGGCAGAACGGGGAGACTGGGAAAACAGACAATACGGCAGCGGACAGGGCAGGGACTAGAAGACAGAACGGCAAAAATCAGGCAGGGTGCATAAAGCAGAGCAGTAGATTGGGTAGGTAGGTAGATTCCGTCTCCATGGGGCCTGCAGGGGACTTTTACCTACCAAATGCATTCCTAGTATATGGTATCAGATTCTCAATACATGCCAAAAAAACACTCAAATATAGATGCTGTATTGTGCCAACAGGGCTTGGTGTTAAGACTATATTGGACTTGGTGGAACAAAGTTCCAGCTAGTCAACAGTTTAACCTTTTTTGGATTCCTTTTCCTGTTGGATGCTGAAAATGTCCTTTGCCTTCTTGTTAACCATGGCAATAGCAAAACAGGAAGGTGTGGAAAGTGTAAAAATAAGTCAGCACCCTAGAGGAATTTGGTACCATTTGTCCATGTTGTGTGAGGGTGTGTGAGAAGTAGTAGGCATCTGCCAGAAATCTTTGCTGAAACCATAATGACCTTGCTTATGGGGAAGACCACCTTACTGAGAACAGGTTGTTGCAATATAGCCAACTGTCTGTGGGAAGGCCCACAAACTTCTTTATCTGGGCAATCCATCTTTTGAAGTCTACAAAGCCTATTGTACACCTAGGTGCCAAAATTAGGATTACAGCCTTGTCTGGAAGGAAGAGGAGAACAGACTAATATCAGGCTGTTGGCCAGCTCCAGGGAGTTCTGACCTGGACAATTAGGGACTTCTGTGGAGGGAGTGTCTATTAAAAATCAAAGCTTTGGAGTGTGAGTGAGCCTCATCAACATGATCTGCCAACTCCCGAATAGGAAACCCAGGCTCTGAACAGCCACATCAGAAAGGCAGAGAAACATCCATGAAGCCAATGGACCAGAAAACCAGGGGATTTGTGGAGACACCCCAGGAGTCCAGTGGGCCTTCCTTGAAGGAAGTCCCACAACTACAGTAGGACTGAATGTGTATGTGAAGTTGTGGACATCTTCAGAGTGGAAAGAAGAGTTCAACAAGAATTCTCTACTGGTCGGGCTGACCAACATAAAACAAGGGACAAGTACCTGAGTGGTGCTACTGCTGGAAGGCCCAACAGATCTGTGGTTAGTGCTGCTAGGATTAGTAAGAGTACACAATCTTTCAGTTCTGCCTAAGGTGCCAACTTGCTCAGAGCTGTGAAGCACCCTGACATTGAAGGAAACGGAGGAACAGTCAAATAAGGTGGGGTAGCCAGAGATGGTTGAGAGTAACTGAGGTACTGGGTACTGAAGCTATAGATTTACGGTAGGTGTACAACTGAAGGCAAACCTCAGTGTTACCTAGGTGTTTGTCTTCATTTTCTGAACACTGCTTAAGGGGCTTCATAGAGCCAGGGTTTGTGCTGATATGGTGCAGTGCTTTATCTGTAGCCCTGTATGGACTCTGTCTTGTTGGAGAGTGAACAAGAACATGGAGCCCCAGGATAGGGAACTCCCTCTGGAATTATCCTGAACTCTGTGCTCAGTAGACAACTTATGTGGTACAGATGAGGAAGATGAGTCTCTTCAACATACAAGTTGTGTTTTTCAGGGTTCTGATGCAACGGTTCAGATCAGCAACTTCCCCCATGGCACTTACCCACAGGGTAAACCTTGAGCCTGACCTTATGCTCCTTTCCAGTCTAGAAAGGGAAGAGTTTATAAACAGACCGTTTCTGAAGATACCAGATTCCCCTAGACAATAAAGGCAATTAGTGTGCTCATCTGGATGGAAAGCACTTTAGGCCCAGACATCTAGGAAAACCCATGACAATCGGTGAGAAAAGGAAAGGGATGGGGAAAGAAAGAAGAGAGGCTTGAAGATGCAAGGGAGAACAATGGAGGTTCATGGAACATGAGGAAGGGCATGGAACAGGCATGTGGGTACAGGTATTACTAGAGCAAAACAGTCCCTGAGCTGAAGGGCTTACGGCACTAGTATGCCCAGTAAGGAACGTGTGTATGGGCAAACACTTGAGGGATAACCTGCTTTCCACTTTCTACCCTGTGGCATGACTCAAGTGGGTGCACTAGTGATCATTTTAGGCCTCAAAAATCTAATAAATTCTGTTAATACTACATGGATTTTTGCTACTAAACTTAATCATTAGCATTTTGCTTTGCCTGTTCAACTTAGGTTCTATGTATTGCCAAACAGTAGACTACATAAAATAAATAACGCTAGACTTTTCTATGTTTCCCCCCTATAATGCTGAGTAATACTATTTAGGTTTTATTTATGAACATGTAAGAGGCAGTACAGATATCAGACTGTGTATAGAAGAGATAGCCATTATTTGTAGGAAGTTGGTTGATCATTGTTAATCTAAACCTTGAGGTAGTTATTGATAGTAATGAATGCATCATGTCTTCCTAATTTTTAGTAGTAAAAATATGATGTTTAAATTGTTCAAGTCAAATCCATGAAACTCACACTATTTTTAATTGTATTAAAAAAAAAAAAAAAAATCAAAGATGATGCTGTTGGTACACAAAAATACTGCCTGCTATTGCTGACCAATACCATCTCATAGTTTCCTTGTGTCCCCCTTGCAGTCTGCCTGCATATACCTTTTGAGAGCTTATAAAAGAAACATTCTTTTTTATATAGTTGTATCACAATAAGAACTTAGTCCATGACTAAGGATCTATGACTAGTATTACCATATGCACCTATATCATATGCATATGGTAATACAAATAATCATGTATAGATTATTTTTACAAGCAAAATAATTATCCACCCAGTTAAACAATCCTTACGTTAAAAAAAAAATAGTAGTGTATTCCTTGTACAGTTTATCTACACACTTGTCTTCTGTTCTTAGAAGAAAGTGTCTACATGACAATTTGCAACCTAATTGAACATATATTAAAAAGTTACCTTATAAGGGGAAATATGAGTGTCTGAAGGAAAGGCCAACATTCCCATCACTTGTCGGACCTCATCCAACTGACTTCCTTCAGCCTGACTGAAATGCTTTCTTGCATGTCTGGAATACAGAAATTAGAATACTTAGACAAATATAAGCTCATTTGAATGGATTAATTTTACTGAAAGAAATTCATTTGCGTAATCAGTACGAAGGATCTTTTGAAAAAAAAGAAGGCTCAACTATAGATTATGCACTCAAAGCACAAAACCCAGAGATGATATTGCATTTAAAAAGTCTTGAAAATACATTCTAAGGATTTGAATGGAAGAACAGTTTTAATCCTTGAGAGTTTATCTCAGTATTTCTTAGGTTTCTAATTTTAAGATGCAAAAAGTAAATAAATTACAAACGTAGATTAAGGCATGCACTCTATTACAAAAATAGACAGTGCTAATATCAGTTACACAAACCCAGGAATTCCTTCCATTCCCTTTCAGTATAACAGCCTAGATGTATAGAAAATACCTGGCACACAAATGTAAAGATGAGAAGAGGGAGGAGAGCTAAGAATGGTAGCCAAAAATTTCATGTAATAAAACGTAAAGTAGCAAACTGGTAACAAAACACACATGGTTTGCTGAGAACAGACTTGGCTATCAAGAGAACCTCATATTCACATCTAAAGAGTATGTTTTGAATTTTGTTTTTTTCTTCTCAGATACAAGTCAAACACAGCACTTCAAGTAGAAATGTAATGAATTGCATATTAAATAGTGTGAAGTTAGTCAGCCTTTAATAGGAACAGAATTATTCCATGCTTCCTCAATGTTAGCCATTAAAAAAATCCCACAGAAATTCATTCTGGAGATTTATTATAAACTATATTATGTTTAAAAAAATACTAAGAGCCTAGCATTTGGAATCTGAGCATAGGAACTGCCATTTACTCTGGCAGACTATATTATATCCATCTTGCTCAGTATTCTGTGTTGCACAATGGCAGAGAGTGGATACGGAAAGGAAGAGTGAACAGGGTCTCCCCCCCACCAACACGCACACTGTTCCTCTCTCACTAGCAGCCTCTAGCATTTAAGGTCTAGGAAATTCTGATTCAGAGCTGTACCCCTAACTCCCATGCTCAATTGCTATGGATGCACCTTTCCTCCAAGAATCTGTCCAATCCCTTTTTGAATCTGATTAAACTGTCAGCTTCCACAATGTCTTGTGGCAATGAGTTCCAAGCTTTAATTACACACTGTGAAAAAGCTTCCTGTTAGTTTTAAAATTACTACCTAACAGTCATTTTATGACCCCTAGTTCTTGTATGGTGGAGAGAGTAAATAACTCCCCTCCTCTTCGCCATTTAGTATTTTGGAAACCTCTATGCGCCCCCGCCCCCTCCAAGCATCTGCTTTCTAAACTGAATAGGTCTAGCCTCTTGAACTGCGAACTCTCTAGACCATCTTTTCTGTATCTATAGTAGCCAAATGATTTACTGAAAGAAAAACTAAAATATTATTATTTAAAAAAAAAACAAAACACATAAAACCTTGAGAAATGTAACATTTAAAAACCAATGATATAATGTAAAAGTTTACTAAAGGCTAGCCAATATTTTAAGAACACTGGATCAAGGGTTGCTGAGAAAAGGTGTTATTATTACTCAGTCTAGGGCAGCCTGTGTCAAGTGCCATGTTTTCCATACTGAAATTCTAAAACCAATCAAAACCCACAGCATTATAATTATGAGATGATACACAGTAGTATCACCCCCCAGTTTTTAACAGATAAGGATGAACCTAGTTGAGCACTTCCACAAAAACAACACAAAATTTGCAGTCACACACAAATGCGCTCTAAGCACACGAACCAGGAGTCAGAAAACCTGTATTTGATTCTTGCCTTTACCTTACTGTACAACTACGGAATATCACTTCAGTGTCCAACGTTTCCAAAACACAAACCACTTCCACAAATAAATGGCATTCCTCAAATCATCATCTCTTGGGCTGAATTCAAACAGAGCTTTGGGAAAGTTATTTTTAAACATAACTTTGTAAGACGCTGCATTAGCTTGGCTCTGGCCAGACCACTGGTACCATGAGAACAGTCGCTATCAGTTTCTGTACTCCCACTTCCTTCCCTAGCCCAAACCAGGAAATACATGGAAGCTGCGTGGACAAATTGTTTCTAACCAGCTTCTTATAGTGAATGCATAATTTTAGAAAGGAAAATATTGTTTTCCAAGTACTGACAGTGTTAGAGGAGCAGCAAAACTACTCTGACAACTTGAGAAAGGGGATCAGGCAATCTGAATACATTACAAGGCAATCAGGAGCGCCTGGATGCAGCACTGCAGGGGCAGCTGGCACAAAGCACAAATTCAGACTCAGTAGCCACAGTACGAAAGAAAAAAGTTTGACTTGGAAGTGAGCAGCATTTTAAAGCTATTGATAAAACTAAATATTTTTTGTTCTAAGTGATGGAGTCAGGAGAAAATGGCAGAGTGCACCAACCATCTCGAAAAAACTGCATTATGGCTTTTTATTCTCAACTGACTTTTAGTGCGAGCATTCCAACAAAATATAACTCACTGACATACAGGAAGAATACTGTGCGAGGCAAACCGGCAGGGATCTCGGGTAACTGTCCCAGTTCAGTGCACATGCACAAGCGAACCAGAATAAATGCCTTTGTTGGGTTTGGTGGCTCTTCTATATACCAGGGAATATGCAATGGATCTTTCAGAGAGCCAATAGCACAGTAATGCTCCCACATCGGCTTGTTAGTTTAACTTAAGCGGCAAGTATAAAAACTATTTCAGATTGTAGTATACAAGATCAAGTAGATGGAAGACCCCTCTCACTCCTGTGTCTCTATTACAGGATCAAGATACAATGACTAGCTCATTCAGAAACTAATCTTGTCTCTCTAGCTTCCTGCTATTTTTTTTTTTAAGTCTTTCCTTCTCCCCACAACCTCTCTCCCCCTTTCCCTGCCATGCTCATAAGCCTCCAACAGCTAAGGATGAACCTCTCTATTCAGCCAGCCAAAAATGGGAGGCAAGAAATAGGTGCAGTACAGTACTTGTAAGATGAGAACCAAGGCTATTACTCCACAGCAGTACAACCCCCCTGGGCCAGTCCTGGAAACCTCCCAAATTAATTCATCCTGCAATGTGTTATCTTCCCTCCACTGTCTCTTAACAACTTTGTGTTTTGCCTTCTCTACCATTAGAAGTTCAGCTGCTCTGCCCCATCCACACATTGCCATCTGAGTTCTACAAGAATGTAAAATACGAGATTTGTTTCACTGTCTTTCTCCAATTCTTAATGGAAGAAAAAGCAAAACAGGATATATCTTCATTCTATGAAATCTAATAGAGAAGACTGCAACAGGCTCCTGAACAATATTTAAACTTAAGTCTAAAAATAAAACTATTTGGGTTACTCAGATGGCCCAAGCAACATCAACACTACGTGCCCTCAATTATTACAGATGGCCAGTTTGCATCTAAACTACTGTATTTCATGGTGTATATGTTGACATGGTGTATAGGTCAACCCCCGGGCTTTCTAGTCTGAAAGGTAAGGATATTCATAGGCACGGTGTATAAGTTGGGGTCAGGCTCGGCACTCTGCTGGTGTGACCCTATCCCCTGCAAGTGGCGCTGCTGGTGCTCACAGGGGATAGGGCCACTGTGAGCGGCGCTGCCGAACACCAAGCCCAGTGCCATTCACAGGGGATGAGGCTGCACTAGCCAAGAGCTGAGCCCAACCCCATCCGCTGGGAGCAGCGCTGGGCTTGGCATTTGGCAGCATCGCTCGCCAGGCTCAGCTAACACGGCCCCATCCCCTGTTAGTGGTTCCATCAGCGCTGCTCGCAGGGGATGGGGCCGCGCCAGCCAAGCGTCGAGCCCAGCCTTGTCCCTGATTTTTTGATGTGGCATGGTGTATAAGTCGAGTTTTGAAGCCCAATTTGTGCGTCCTAAAAGTCAAACTCGACTTGTATACTGTGAAATACGGTACTTCAAATGAAACCTACACCTAGCCTACTACAAACTTAAACGACAACTGTCTCCTACAACTGAAGTAACGATACCCAACATATTTTCTTGGCCTCACTGCAGCCAATGGGAGTTTTTCCACTGACACTGCTGGAGTCAGAATTTCCCTCAGCATCTAAGATTAAAAGTAAAACACCCAAAGATTATGCACTGGTTACTCTCTCAGACTCTCTAAAGTGACACTGCAGACATCAGGGAAATATCACATTTGATTTGCTCATGCTATGAAAACTCACATACCTAAGAACATTTCTTTTACTGACAGACCAAAGTTTTACTACCATTAACAGAAGTATGTCAAATACCACTATGAGCTATGAGTTTGTCTTGTGCATCTTCACTAAAATTACCAGTTAAATTCTCATTGAAGATCAGATAACTGACAGAAAGAGTAGTTTGATTTTTCAAATCCCAAAATTAATAAATTAACTTCTAATCTGCCTTTAAAGTTGACCTATTTATGATGAAGTTGTAAATGTAGAGTGTACTTGACAAAACCAGAACCCATTTACCCAAGAAGTCAAATAAAATACATATTTGAGATCCTAAAATGTTTTACATTCATTCTTCTGACTATGCTGCTGCACCATACACCATTAAAAGCGATTTACAAGCCACATGGAATTCTACCTACATGATTGAATGTATTCGCCAGGAAGTAGCAATAATTGAACAGAGAATGTAAAGTGTTATCAGGGAGGATGTGTTCGTGTTCTTTATTGTGCTCAACGGACCATACTAGAACACCTTCCTTATCTTGAGCACTTCTATGACTGCTAGCAAAGTTCCCCTGAAAAGCACTCTGAAGTTATTCTACTTATCCCCTCCTGCTCAAAGAGAGATAAAATGAGGAAAACCAAGACCCAGACTAGACCAACTGCTGGAAAGGCAAGGTCAAGAAATGCATTTGTTTCCTTTCTCTCTTTGTCTAGATGGTACTGGCGCTCATTAACTAAGATATGCCCTCTCTTCTCCCACATCCTCCCCCAAATGATCTACTTGAACACTAAAAAGTTCTGATAAACTTCGGACTCAAGTCTTCCATGATTAGCCATCATTGCCAAGCAACTTGCTACATCTTTTGCATACTGCCACAAAGGAAAACTTAGAGTGTAATTAAAAGAGCACTTTCAACTTAAGTGTAAAAATCTTACAAAAGACAAAGTCTGAAATTAATGTCAACAATACATCCCTAATTCATGGTTTTTGCAGCAGGTTTTGCTTTGAAAGACTAGTGGGAGGGGAGAAGACTGCAAATTAAAAGCACAGTATATTAGCCTAAAATTTGATTTTTCTACCTTTGTGTGCGTCACAAACTTAACATAAAACAAATAGTTCTTGTATGTTCTTGAAGCTTGGTCTCTCAAGACTCCTTTGATGCTCTATTTTAGAATAACTAAGTGTGTACCCAACATATTCTAAAAAGCTTCAGAAATTCAAACATTGTTATTAAATAAGATATATATTTTAAAGCTCACACAAATTGTATCCTAAAAGCAATATGTCACTTTCGAGGTTCTCAGCAGGCAGTAAAGCAAAGCTTTCAAACTTATTTAAACACCAGCTGCGTTTCAACAAAATGTCAGCTCTCCGAGTTCCACTCAGACAGGAAATGACTTGGTAAACAGCCTCTTTCTCTGCTTTCTAATGGATGCCTGACCTATTTATTGCACCATGGACATAATACTGAAAGAATCCTGCTGCAGGCACTTAATAAAAGCAAGCTAATAAAAACAGAAGTTGAGATGGTGTGCTAGAAGTGAGAACTGTGTTACCTTCCAAAAAACGCTGGTTTCCAATAAAGGTTTGTTAGCTGTCAATAAATCTGGTTTAAACTAGGCAGAAAAATGTTTAAAAATTCACTAATCGCCAAAGAGTATTTCCTAATGCATCTATCTTTGGGGGATAGCAGTATAAATGTTGAACAAATGCACACAGCTATGAGTGAATCAATGCTGTCAAAGGCAATGAATTAGACATAAAAAGGCATTTTGCAGTTCCCTTTTACCTTATGGCAGGATATAAAAACCAACTGAGCTAGCACTATTACAAATGGAAAAGTTTTAATTGCCAGATGCATCTAAGGAAATTTGCTTTATATATATATAAACACCAACACAATTTGCTTCTGAAAAAACTAATACGATTATTTAAAACATGCATGTAGTCCACCTACAGAACAAATTAAGGTTAAACATCAATTTATAGATTGACTTTGCAATATAGGAAGTCTTAAAAAGAATGCCATCTACTTATAATAAAAGGGTGGAATTACTTGCAATCCCTTCTAGTGGGAAGAAAATGAAAAACCCATAAGCTGATTTTGTAGGGTATTTATTGTTAGGCAATGAGGGAAAAGGAAAACTGATTTTACAATAGTGGAAAATAATGGACTTTCTAATCAAAATCTTATGCATTCATTTAAGAAAGCTGGGCATAGAAGTAGCACTCAAGCTGGCCATCATCAGGTGATACTACTCATAGAATAATGGTGCCTAACACAGTATCTTCCCAAGCATGAAGTGCAGTACATACCCTACCCCCTCAAAAAAAGGCAGTAACAGCCACAACAAATAAGTAATGGTTATGACATTGCAAGCTGATGTCTGGTGAGCGTCTTAGGACACCTAAACATGTCTAGATGTCTGCTCTGATGCATGCGTTGGAGCAGACTCTGCCGGAGCATGTTAATTATATGCGCTCCAGCAGCCATGTCATGTCTATTCAGCGTCCCCATACTTCAAAATTGTGACAGGGGTGCTTGAACTAAAGCTCTTTGAATGAGCTTTAGTTCAAGTGTCCCCCACCACCATTTTGAAGCATGGGATGGTGAATACGTGTGATGCTGCAGGTGCTTTAAAGCGGCTCTTGGAGACTCTTTAATTAAAGCGGACCCCTCGGGGAGCACATGGGGATAGGAGAGTTTTTTTATTTAGCCAGAAAGCAGGGCAGCACCTTAGACAGTACTGTAGCAAGGGTGGTACCAGCAGTGCACTGCCACAGGGCACTCTTACGCCGCTCCAATGCTATTGCAGCAGAAACCATACTGCCCCTGTATGCCAGTCACTCAGCCATGGATGGTGCTGACCTTAGAGAATAACTCATAGATTCATAGATTGTAGAGTTGGAAGGGACCACAATGGATCATCGTGTCTGACCCCTTGCCCCTGGCAGGAAAGGGAACTGAGGTCAGATGACCCCTGCCAGGTGACCATCTAGCCTCCTCTTGAAGACCTCCAAGCTAGGTGATAGCACCACCTCTCTTGGAAGCCCATTCCAGATCCTGGCCACCCTTACTGTGAAAAATGTCTTCCTAATATCTAACCTAAATCCACTCTCAACTAGTTTACACCCGTTATTCCTAGTCACGCCCTGGGGCGCCTTAGTAAACAACGCTTCCCCTATTCCCCGTTGACCTCCCCTAATACATTTATAGGCGGCCACAAGATCTTCCCTCAGCCGTCTCTTGTGAAGGCTGAAGAGATTCAGCTCTCTCAACCTCGCCCCGTAGGATCTATCACGAAGGCCAGTAATCATGCGAGAGGCCCTCCTCTGGACCCTCTCGAGATTCCCCGTGTCCCTCTTGAAGTGCGGTGCCCAGAACTGGACATAGTACTCTAACTGCGGCATGACCAGGGCCGCATAGAGGGGGAGCATCACCTCCTTTGTTCTATTCAGAACAGAGAACTCATTCAGAGAAGCCTCACTTCAGACAGAGCTAGTTAGAGCATGTTAATCTAATTTTTAGTTCCCAGTAACTTTTTCTAACCTTACCATTTCAGCTGCATGGTCATGTGATTTGCATGACTGATTACTTCTAGCCTTCTGTTTGTATTGGTTTTACATTTATTTCCTCTTTCTTATTTACTTTCCAGATGTTCTATTTCCTGGGGAGTGGGGAGCAAGATGGGGAGCAGGGACAATTGGTACAGAAATAGTTGAGCTGGAAACGGTGAATTAAATCACTGGAGTGACAAAACCAGTGGAACCAGATTAGAAAGGAGACTTTGTAGTGAAACCCTCAAGTAAAAGAATCAACTGCCAAGAAACAGGTAGCCTTTAAAAAATGGCAGGCCAGAACTTGAACAATGGTAAGGTTACATACAAGCAGGCAAAAACCAAAAAAGTCCAAAAGATGGGAAATGGTAGATAAAAATCTAGCCAGTAAAATTATAACAAGCTAATGAAAGGGAGACCATCTAAAACTCATCAAGGCAAAAAGAGAAAGGCTAGGGACAGAAGTTGCACAACTGGTTTAAGCAATCAGAAACTAGTTGAAACCTGTAACAGAACAGAAGTTCAGTGCACATAAACCAGTTTTAAAATGGCCGAAACCAGTTTGAGATAAACCTGGTTGAATGTAGTATCAGACTTAACTGATTTAGCTCAAACTAGTTTATGTGATGTCTGTCCCAGAACCCTTGCTGATTTAAGATAAATCAGACTCCCCCAGCATGCCATTTTCAAACTGGTTTATGTGCACCGAACATCTGTTCTGTTACAGGTTTAAACCAGTTTGTGTGTAATGACTGGTCCTAGCTGCAGAGAAGGGTTGGGGGGGGCGGGGAAGCAGTGATGACCAACCCTGCAGAGTCTTGCTTCTGTAATCCCAGACTCAAAATCCCAGAGACCTCGGTGACAGCAGGAAGAAATAGTGAACACACAGCCTATGCCGGGTACATGCCAAAGAGCCGTGCTCTAGCACCGCCCACCCCCGACCCCCTCCCCGCCCCAGCTTCTGGCCTGAGCCACTGCAGATATGTAGCTGCATTTCCTGAAACAAAAAGTGAATGTGTGTCCAGTTGTTTCTCAGTTCAATCTCTGCAGTTTAGATTAACCTGCAAAGACTGAATTAATTCAGCCTTAGACTTTTTGACTGTCTGCTCTTAGCCTAAATGACAAGGGAAAATGGTAGAAATGAACAAGGTATATTCCAAACTAATTGTAAATTGATTTATAGTTTGAAGCAATACATTGAAAGTGATGAAGAAAGCCCAAAGAAGGAACTAAGCGATGCAAGCTGATTCAGGACATGGCAGATCACATAGAGGAGGAGGATATTGCAGAAGCACTTGGGGAAAAAAAAAAAAAGTAAAAAAGGGAAGACATCTTGGTTAGAGAAAGTGCAGGTAGATGCCTTATATTGTTGGGACTAGGACACATCAAGTGTCTTACGAAAGAAAAAAAAAAATCACCAAATGAGCAGCGTAATATCTTCACATTGCCTATTTAAAAAAATTATATAAAAAGGAAAACACTACAGTTGTGCTGACTCGATAATTCTAATTAAGTGGATGTGGCAGTTGGTGAAACTTCTCAATAATCTCCTTCCCAAAGGCTATAATCACATGATAGGTGAGCTTGTGTTGTAGTTTGTGCTAGAGCAAGGGATAAGACTGTTTTATCTCAGCCATGCATGATAAAGTGACCTCTATAATCAAAACTAAATAGGGCTACAATAGAGATTTTTTCAGTAAGCTTTGGCTTATATCAGAATCTGTGTTGAATCCATTTCTATTTGTGGTCATCATGGACACGGTATGTAAGACTGTACAAAAGGGAGCCACTGTTCATTAATGACTAACTGATACATGTAAAAAAATCATAATGTCCAATTTATCAACTCTGAACATACTTTGCACAGGTTAAACTGAGTGAGTCATGGTTAAAGTCTATGCTATGTAAGCAAACAAATGGTCCCAAAAGAAAAAGTATCACAGGAAATAAACTTGGTGTGAGATTTGGGGGGGGG
>NW_005843427.1:96345-115488 GCF_000455745.1 Alligator sinensis
AACTTAAAAGAAAGAAGGAATTCAAAATGATTGAACAATGGTTGATGAGTATGGCATCCTTCTCAGTGGATGACCAGCATCAAAACAAAAGACATCTGGTGCAAAGAGTGGGACATATCACAAAGCAGCCTTGCTTCTCTACATTCCTGCACCACAACTATACCACCACCAAACCCAACCAAAACAGGGCCAAAAGGCTTTCTAGATCTAGATTAGTTCCTGTATAGTTCTATACAGATCGCTCTCAATCCCCACTATCAGAATTGTATGACATTAATATTCACCCCTAGTGCCACCATCATTCTCCTTATTGCTCCCAGTTGATAGATGCCATCAGTGAGACACGTGAGACTGTCAGCCAAATCCGGAAGTTATATCAGGTTATACTCTTTCACTGTCAGTACAGATGCAGCAACAGTCACTTCAGTTTTCCGACTTCCTGGTAAATTGCCTTACCAATTCCAGATACTGACATCCACCCCTTACAGGATTCCAAATGGGTATTAACCCATCTATTATGGCAACATTATAGGATTGTGGCAAAAATGTGCCACAGATCCAGCCTTTATAATCAAAATATGTGCACCCTGAAGTAAGTATTGGACTCTTCAGACTCCCCCTGACCCTCAAAAGGGAGGGAGGGGGAAGGAAAGACAAGTTTGTGACCGTTTCACTTTGAAAAAGGGAAGATCCATTCCCACCACCATTGAAGTGAGGGGTCATGGTACAGAGCAGGGGTGGGCAAAATTATATCTGGCCTGCGGGGTCCCTCCAAAAAAATATTTATTGGCCTGCGGCTGCCCCTCTGAAAGCTGGTGAGAATTGGGCTTCCAAAGGTTGCATGCTATCGGACTGGGTGGAGCTCTGTGGGAGTATAGCTCCTGGGGGGGGGGCCCTGCCTGCTGCTGGCCATGAGTGCCCCAAGGGCCTACTGCCTGCTGCTGCTGCCAGCGGTGGAGGCTGTGCGCCATGGGGAGGGCATGTGGCTGTGATGGGGGTATGTGGCAGGAGCCTGCCCCCAAACAGACCCCATACACACCCACAACCCTCCCGGCAGACCCCACAACCCCCCCCCCCCCCAAAAAAAACCTCACACACACACTTTACCCCCCGCAACATACAAGAGTAAAACTATTTTGAACTATTATGCAATCACCTCTATATTGGCCATGAGTGCCCCAAGGGCCTACTGCCTGCTGCTGCTGCCAGCGGTGGAGGCTGTGCGCCATGGGGAGGGCATGTGGCTGTGATGGGGGTATGTGGCAGGAGCCTGCCCCCAAACAGACCCCATACACACCCACAACCCTCCCAGCAGACCCCGTGCCCCAAGGGCCTACTGCCTGCTGCTGCTGCCAGCGGTGGAGGCTGTGCGCCATGGGGAGGGCATGTGGCTGTGATGGGGGTATGTGGCAGGAGCCTGCCCCCAAACAGACCCCATACACACCCACAACCCTCCCAGCAGACCCCGGCACAAATCTTTTTTTAAATAACATTAAAATATGTTATAGTAGATGTTTGATTTTTAGTATATGATTTGGGTTTTCTTCTGGTTCCAAGATGGCAACCCCCCCCTCCCAAAAGGAGTACTTCCAAAGGCCTGGGGTGGGAAGGACTTTCAGTGGCAAAGGTCAGGGGTTAGGGGTGGGACTTCTGATCCCAAGGTGATGATTAGGGGGCAGGGCACCTGTTAAAGGTTGGTACTACCCTTGCGGCCCTTGACAACCCACCAAAAGTTGTTAAGTGGCCTTCCAGCCAAAATAATTGCCCACACCTAGTATAGAGGGCCCAAATTGTCTTACTAAAGGCCCCAATTCCAAAAGAGGTTCACATTTGCCAGCCTCAAAACGTGACTGAAAAGCTAAGTTATCAACCTTCAATTTTATCCTTAGACTAATGTTATGTGGTGTCTGCCGTAAAGCTCCAGCTACTAGTCTCCCATGATTGTGTGATCATGAGAGTTTTCCTTAGAAAGTCCCTATGATTGTGGTATGAGACTGGAAATATGGCCCAAGCATACACTAAATGTTCAAACAGCAAGCAATAGAGAACTCCCCAAACCAATCAAACTTTGTGGGGGAGGGGGAATGAGGGGAGGGGGACTGCAGTAAATTTGCAAAACTGAGCACAGGGCTGGCAATATTTTACAAATCATGCTGTGCTCTGGAGAAAAAAATAGAGCTGCAAGTGAAAAGGTCATAGGATTTTACAGTTTTCTCAATCAGAAAAACTAATCTAGCATCCTTTAAAAATCCCAGCCCAGAATTGCTTAGTTTCCTGTAGGCTACTGCAAGAAGCTGGCTGTTATTAAAAAAAGCTGACAATGCAACAAGTGGCAGCACATGCAACACAATTCGTTATGTTCAAACTTGTTGAGATGGAACAAAATGGCAGTATAGGAGCTTCATGATGAAAAGATGAAGCAGCCGTCTGCATATCGCAGTCTGACAGGTAGTGCAGAATTAAGACTTTGATTCCTGCTTGACATTTTGATATGCCAGCCAGTTTTAAACAAACAAAAAAAAAGAGCAGTGTTCCAAAACTAAAGATTCTGATTTAGAACAATGACAGTTTACACTGAAGTTTCTATGATGCACTGTATATTTGATGGGGTACTGTACACTTCTTACAGTACACAATTTTATTACTAACTGGTTCAAGTATCCTTATAATTTTAATAGGATGTTTCAAAACAATGGCAGTGAGAATGGGGCTAGAAAACAACCTGATCATTCTAAATGCATCAGAAACAGGCTTATTATTCAGCAACTTCCTAATATAACAATACAAAACATTACTGCATTGTCTACATGTTATTAAGTCCCAGCATAAGTATCACATGCATTCTAACAGAATCACTCTGTTGTTCTGCCCTGATATAGTATACTATACTAACTCCTTACCTAGGACTGCTAATTCAAAAGCTTGAGTATAAGTTATTTATTTGATCTGCCAATAAGAAATATCTGACACAAAGAGAGAGAGAGCATGAGCAAGCAAGACAAAGTTATTGTATCGTTAGAATGGGGGAGTCATGAGATCTGGATTCGATGTCCAGTTCTGCCACTGAGTCATATTCCTTCAAGCAAGTGTGCCTTGCCATTACCCATGAAACAATGGGTATAACATTTACCTACCTCACAGGAGTGAGGAGAGTTATTTTCTGTAACAATCTGAGACCCTCCAAGAAGAGACCGTATAGAATTGCAAAATATTAATAATCGTCCGTTTAATAAAAACCTTAAAGTTTAATATGTAATAAAACAAAATGTAATAGAGATTGTAAAACATAAAAAGCTTCAGGGTTGACAAGAATCAAGCCCAAGAGTCATATTTTGAACATAAAACACCGACTGGTTCATATGAAGAGATCAACTTTTCTTGCAACAGATACATTTTCTCTCCAAACTAACCCCACATACCGAGTTTGTTTGTACTCTAGATTGAAGATTAGTATAGTAATAGCAAACTGTACTCTATGATGAAGAACAACTGGTTTTACAAACAGACCAATACAGTGTAAATTTTTTTTAAATGATTGCTTTGAATTCTGCAGTTCTGCAAAGCCTGAAAATTGTGTTTCAATAACCATTTTTAAAAGTTTGAAATGAGCATGTAAAATGACAGCTTGTGTTTAAAATTTGAAATGATCCAATATGAACCGTAATCTGTTAAATCCCAAGAGAGGGTGTGATAACAGCAATGCTGACAAGACCCTTTGCTGCAGTGGAGCTTCTGGGTGCTGCAATAACAGTCACACGTTTCTGATGAAGCATAATACTATCTTAAGAAAATTGTTTGGTAAGCATCCTAATTTCATACCTCACAGCATCCAGTCTCTTGTTCTGTCGAATGAGTTCAATGAACTCCTGAATCCTTAGGCTGAACTCCAGACAGCTCTGAGATTAAAGACAAGACAGGGTCTTAGATGGGGCCACAGCAGCATTGCACAGTGTATCTTATGGTGTTTAAGTACTCAGTGTGCCACAAAATAGTGTTAATGGCATGCAACTTTGTTTGCTTGCTTTTTAGGCATTCATGCAGATAAAGCAGTTTAATGGGTGATGAGATGCTAGCACACAGAATGCCTTAAAAGCAAACAAAAACCTCCTACCTCTCACCCTTCTTCAAAACTGAAATGTTTTAACAGGAATCAACTGTGTCCTGATGACTGAAGGACCCCACCATCCTCTGGGTGTGAATGGATTACAGCTGGGTTGCTTTGTACTATATTCCAATTGTATGAGAGCAGATATTGCAGAAATTTCTGAGACAAAGCAATAATTAAGATAGAGGGACCTTTTTGCCAAAGGGGACCAAAAGTATTAGACAAGGTTGGGGGGGATAGGAACGGAGTCTGAACACTAGCTTGAATGTACCCTTATTCACATTAGCAAGAAAGGGCACGTTGAATTTGGGTCACTGAGGATTTGCCTTCCCTCACAAAACACCCATCCCAGTTCCCCCTCCCATCATCCTCCCTAGTAGTGACTTAAAAGCCATACTAAGGAGACATCTCACACAAGAAAACCATGTGACATTTACCTGCTTTTGGAAAAAGGTAAATTTTGAGGCCTACTAAAGTTAACAGTATTCATCACCAGTATGAACATGTGGAATTAAAAAGAAAAAATAAATCTTTTTCCCCCAAAGGAAGTCACTGTGCTTCTGCATATAGAGGCACAGGCAGCTACTTTTTCTTTTTTTTTTTTTTTTTTAAAGAAAGCGAAAAAAGAAAATAATAATAAATACTCCCTGTGCTCGAAAATAAAAGTATTTCTCAAGTTTCTCTGCTCCATTTAGCAAATGTTTCTCTCTTCCATGTTTCTAATGAGTGGGGATCTTTTGTTTATTGTGTATGTGCACAGTAATATCAAAATTCCTCAATGACATCAGCAGGAATTTGAGTAGCTCCAAATCTGGATCAGTTAACTGTGTCTGGTAGCTGTCGCAAAAAATATGCATTTGTTTGTTTTTAAATGGGAAATTTTGTAGAGCAATTTGAAGGAAATCTCACATTGACAGAATGCAGTCTAAATTAGTTTGGAATAAAGTACTGGGGGGAGGAGGGGAAGGGTAATATATCAGTTAACTTTCTAACTTGCAAAACTGTTTGCTCAGGAAAGGAAGGACCAGCCTTTTAACAACAGCATTTTTCTGTAGCCTAAGTTTTGTGAGAGACAGAACACTTCAACTTCAGATCTACATAAAAAAAAGATGGAGCCAATTTTTAAATGATTTTTTAAAAATCCTTAGTTATTTAAGATGCACATATTTTATTTGGGGACAGGGGGATTTTAGAAGTTTATATCTTTTAACAACAGGCTGTTTTGTTTTTTTAACTAGTCAACCATTCTCTATAGACAGTGCATTCTGAATTCTAATCCTGTCTCCTCTTAAAAGTACTGGAAGAGAACAGATTCCCTCCAAACAACCTTCAAAGCTTTAGAAGTCTTCAAGAGAACTGAAAGCCAATGGCTGGTCTGGATTTTAGAAAACGTTATAAATTAACACCCCCTCAACATGTCCAGTGTTTTCAGAACTATACTTTACAAATTTAGCACAAGTTTGGGCAACAATTCCACAGCCCTTGTTACCAAGAGTGAGACTGCTCACGCATGTAAGGACTCCAGCAATGGGTATTCTTCCCACTTATTCCAGTTTACCCCACCCCACTGTTAAAGTTGTAGAAAGATGGTGGGTAGGGGAGTAAGCAAACTAACATTAATAAACAGCTAACTCTCTAGGTCTAGACACTATGCAGGAATTTACCCCTTGGTTATTTTTAAAAAGCAATAGTTATTTCTCTTTCTCCAACTCTAACCTATCATAGCCTTAGCTTTTAATGTAAAAGTAGGGCTTGCAGAAATAATTTTTTTTTTTTTATTCCTGGTTGTAACCATCATGTTGAAGATTGGTGATGGAAAAAAAAGTTAAGAGTACTTCAGATTTCATTCCTCACGTTACTTAACAAGTTAAAATGACATAAGGCTTTCTTCAGCATTATAATTATCCAAGTGTTTACATACCAATTCTGGTTTTCCTTTAATGGTTTCCATAACAACATCATCATTTTCTTTAGAGTAATCACTGGCCGATTTAGTTTTGCATCCCATCTTCGGTTCACTCTCATTTTGGAGCCCCTGAGTGACAGAGAACGTCGCTCTTTGCTTGGCATTAAGTGCACTCAAACATTTTTGGTTAAAGAAAGTGCTTAGTTTAAAAATAACAAGAAAAAAAGAGAAAGACACAAAAACCTTTCCAAGGGAAGCAGGGACTTTAGTTAATGTCAGTTAAAAACAGATTTCTGCAAGCCCTATAAAAGATTAAACTTAGTTTTAAAAGAATGCTGTACAAAGAAGGGAATTTAAACTAACTTTATAAGAACAAATAGAAAAAGTGACACCTTATGTTCAGTTCATGGTGTTCAAGGGCTAGAAAGATGTATTATGTTCACACTACACTAAATGCAGCTTCTTTGAGTACTGTTTCCTCTTACAAATGCAGGTAAGCTTTCTTGAAGTTGTTACAGCTGTAGAAAACTTTTCTATTAAATTTCTCCCACTGTGTTATGCTTAAGGACATCTGCTTAGCATTTCAATTGCTCACCACACTTTTTAGAAACAGCTTCATATACACACCATGAATTATGTTCTCAGCAGGATGCAAGGAATTATGCACATAAGTCTTCATGCATCAAGATGAGATTATACTTCTTTGCATTTAGGTTTCTCTAAATCGCATTAAAAACAAAGTCATACTGCTATGTAATTTCACTGTAAGTTTGTCAAGGAAAAACTTGCATTTAGAGGACCTAGATTCAGTATCAAGTTTAATCTGGGTGTTAGTGGGTGCAACTCCACTGATTCTGGCCTAAGTACTCAAGGGCTGTATTTTGCACTTAGGATCTTTACGTTAGTACAAGTCCTTATTCGTATCTAAATTTTAAACCACAGTCAAATATTCAAAGAATTCTGAAAAGCAGGACAATTTATATCAAGTAAAAGCTTTATACATTACACTACTATACCTTCATTTTCCTGAGCCTGGATTTGTTATCATGACACCAAGCCAAGCAAGTCATAGTTTCCTGTCTTTCCAAAGATTCTTCTACTTCTTTAGCAGTCAGGAACATCTCAATATTTACCAGATCCTTAAGAGAAAGAAAAAAAAAAGAGCAGTTAAGTTCTGTTTTATAAGAGGAAATTCTACACAAAAATTACATTTTGCATACCTACAGATAGAGGACTACCACTTCGGGATATGCCTGGTTTTAAAACCATCTCACCTTGCAAATGATACCCACGTAAAAATAAAGCAACAGCAGCACTCTTGAATAATGACAGTCATGTACATAAGATATAAGGTAATATTAAAGTTTGTGAATTCATTTCTTCATACACAGCCAAAAGCAGACAGTGAACTTTCTTAAAATACAAGGCTAGAACTAAGGAAAAAGGAGGGAAGAAGTGGTTTCAGTCATACTCAAATTTGTTTGGGAGCCGGCATGAAACAAATCTGGGGAATACAAACAATTTTCCATCAATAACACATCACAAGAACTAGCATCATAACTGGTACCTAGACTGAGAAGGACTATAGAGATCAAGATACTTCACCATGGACTGAGCAACTCTAATGGCAGTGTGTGATGTTGCAACGGGGCTCCCTTACTGTACTCGTTTTGTTGGGTGAGTTCCGTAGATCCAATGGATTACTAGTCTATCACTTTTCAGAAGCAAATTCCAGTTCAAAGGTTTGATTTTTATATATAGCACTTATGAAGAAGTGATGATTTCAGATGTGTCAGTTACACAGAATGTGACAGCATGTGCTAGAAATCAGCTTCGCAACCTACCACTGAGCGATTTGTAAATAGCTGCAACACATGTTTTGTATGAACATTCTCATTTGATTTCTACTCTCTTTAAATCAGCAGAATTATATACAAGAGAAAAAGGTGAAGACTTACTAGTTTCAACAAACTACCTGTAGCCTGTGGAGTTTCTGGGAATACTTTGTAAAAGTTTGATGCTTCCACGTGCTTCCTTTTAGCTTCTTAACATAAAAAAAAATGAACTCATCCCACCCCTCCCCAATTGCTTTGGCACTACAATTATACATGTCTGAAACATCCTGATTCCAGTGTCTAAACTAGCAGTACAAGTTACAGTATTAAAATTCCATTTTGCTGAGTGACAGGACATCTCACAGGAAGTGAAAACATTGCTTGTGACAAGCACAACCTAGTATTAATTTGCCTAGGGCAAACACTTAACTGCACCTATACAGCTTCATAATTCACCCAGAGCTTTGTACATTCAAATGGACAAAGTCAAATGCAACTGAATATATCCACTCTTTAAGACACACTGTGGTAGATTATTAAAGGATTTTTTTTCATTCATTTGTAATGAAAGGATTTAGAAGGGTGTTTTCAAACTAAGATGAACTGGATCCATTTTGAATTGGCATCCCCAGAGATTATTCTGAGCTGCATAAATGTGTCATGCTGTGACAGCTCATACTTAGAGGAAGAAAATTCTCTGTGGGACACCATACAATTCAATGTTCTACAAACAATAATCCAGTACTAAGAATGTTTGTATTAACATAAAAATGAACTTGTTCCACCAAATTTAAAAGTGTATATATGCTCCAAGGCAGTACTGAAAACCATACAATTGAAATATGCTGAATATGACTGATATTCAGAATGGCGCTAATGAACAAGGACACTGCCAGAGTAGGAGGTGGTATTTTCAGCTGTTACAACACTGAAAGGGATCTTGGAGTCATTGCTGACTCCAAGATGAACATGAGCCACCAAAGCCAACCGCACCTTGTCGTGCATCCAAAGGTGCATCTCAAGCCGGTCCAGAGAGGTGATCCTCCCCCTCTACGCGACATTGGTCTGGCCTCAACTGGAGTACTGCATCCAGTTCTGGGCACCGCACTTAAAGGAGGATGTGGCCTGCCTTGAGAGGGTTCAGAGGAGGGCCACTCACTCAGTTGGAGGGCTACAGGGCAGGCCCTATGAGGAGAGGCTGAGGGACCTGAACCTGTTCAGCCTTAGTAACTGGAGGCTGAGGGGGGATTTGGTGGCTGCTTACAAACTCGTTAGGGGAGATCAGCAGCAAATAGGAAGGGTCCTATTCCCCCCAGCAGCACCTGGGGTGATGAGGAACAATAGCCAGAAGCTGCTGGAGAACAGGTTCAGGTTAGAGATTAGGAGGCACTATTTCACTGTCAGGGTAGCTAGGATCTGGAACCAACTTCCTAGGGAAGCGGTCCTCGCTCCTACCTTGGGTAAATTCAAAAAGAGGTTGGATGAACACCTGTCTGGGGTCGTCTGATCCCAGCGTGTGCTCTAACCAGTGGCGGGGGGTTAGACTAGATGATATATTCAGGTCCCTTCTGACCCCTAACTACTATGAAACTATGAACACAGCAGCTGTATAGACTAACTCAGGCTTAGTTAACCACCTCTTGGGACATTCTGAGATGTTAATTCAGTTTATAAACCAGATATTTATTTGTATAGGTAGCACCACATTTCTCAGTTTTGTTTTCTTGCACATTCATGATCTCCTGAGCAGTAAACCAAGACAAAAGGGCTAGGGACAAAAATTACACATAAACTGGTTTAAGTAATCAGAAACTGGTTTAAACCTGTAACAGAACAGAAGATCCGTGCATATAAACCTGTTTCAAAATGATGGAAACTGGTTTAAGATAAACCTGGTTGAATGTAGTATCACACTTGACTGATTTAGGTCAAACCAGTTTATGAAACTTCTGTCCCAGACCCCTTCCTGGTTCAAGTTAAATCACAGTCCCCCAGCATCCCAGAACACTTTGCAGCTCTGAGCTAAGCTGTGCTGTCTGCTCCAGAGCGCGGGGCTGGCACTGTCCCTCTGCTCCCGAGCCAGAGCAGTGAGGGCTGGCTCACTACCCCACCCCCGGCAAACCCTTGCTGGGGTCTGGGGTCAGGGGGAGGTAAACGTCTCTTCCTCCTGAGTAAGGAGCTGCCATGCTGGCTGCGACTCACTGCTGGCTGCGACTGTAGACTACAAATCCCAGAGGCACCTGGAAGCAGGAAGAGGAAGTGATGAACAACTCCGCAGAGTCCCGCTGTTGTGAGTGTGGACTGCAAATCCAAGAGACTTTAGGGGCAAGCAGGAAGAGGAAGCAAACAAACAGCCCGTGCTGGTTAAGTGCCAGAGAGCAGTGCTCTAGCGCCTCCTAGCTTCTGGCTTGAGCCAGTGCAGGCATGTGGCTGCATTTCCTGAATCAAAAGCAAATGTCTGTTCATTGGCTTATTGGTTCAATCTTTGCAGCTTAGACTAAGCTGTAAAGACTGAATCATTTCAGCCTGAGGCTTTTTGACTGTCTGTACTTAGCCAAGGCCAGTACTGAAGAAGTAGTAACAGCTACAGGCCTGTATATAGAGGTGCTTAGAAGTTTAAACTTCCCCTAAACTTTTCCCTACCCCTCAACAATTTGTAAGCCAAAGTCTGTCCTCAGAGAAGGTTTTCAATGCAAATATAATCATTTAAAAATATAGCTACCATTTACCGGCTAGCTTACAGTACCACAAGAAACACATGACCTAATTCTGACCTCACTCTGATTTGCAATATTTTGACAGTGGAATTAAAGGAGTTATTCACACCAGAGCAAAAATCCAACAGTGATCTAAACGTATACCGATAATTTGTTTATGTTTTTATGAGGAGGCAAATAGTTTGATCTGTGTGTTAGTAAAAGGGCTTGAAGTGATAGCATAGAAATGTTTACCGGAACAAAATCCTTTTAATTTAAAAAAGGAAAAAAAGGCAGTCAGTATCTATGTGGTAACTCAACCTTCCATTAACGGCACCCTCAGAAGAATCACACGTATGTGACCCTTTCGAACAAAGTCAGGGGACGGACTGGGGAAAACAAATTTGTCCAAACAAACAAAAAACATGGTCCAATGTTCACGTATTTTTCATACAAATCATCCGTTTGCAGTTTTGTCAAGGGATCTCTACACACTTCACGTTGCCACTGGCTCTCAGGAGTAAACCATACTGCATATCTATATACATGTATAATAAGCAAGCACTAGGACAGTTTCTCTTTTTTCTGTTAAAACTATGCATCTGTACCTCTACTAGTGTTCAGAAAATTTCTCAGATTTAACAAGCACACACATACATATAAATGTTTGTTGGATGAAGTTGACTCTATACATATTTAAAAAACAAAGCATTTAACAACCTCATAGATCCTGGTCAATGATTACTGAATTATTACTTCAAGGTTATTCAGTCTGTTACCACTTACAACTGTACCCTGCGACTTCAATACCATAATTATCTTTTCCATTTTTGCAGTTACTAACAAGTGTAACCAACAAAATGTCGACATAAGTCATAATTAAATAAGCTATAGTGAGTGTACATATAAAACAAAAATTGGTTTATTGTACTCCAGAGTTGTCTCATTGGTCATCATAGGACAAACCAACTAAAAAGCTAGCATATGACATGGTTTAAAATGTCTCATTGTCAATACATCCTCAGAAGCCAAAACAAGAAAAAATACATAGCTCAATCAGGTTTGCTATTTTCTTGAAGTTTACCATTTGCTCTCAAAAAGCACACTATCAAAAAATTCTTATTCTTTATACTTAAAAAGCTGTGTGGTATATTAAAAAGAAAAATAAACCACTTTTTTGTTCTATCTTTGGCTTCATCTTTTTATGACCTAATTAAATCTCAGCACAAGATTAAGTTAGACTCCCTTTAAATAATATGAGATTAGCATTAGATTTAAAATCACCTAATTGGTAAAATCTTATACTATACATTTATCAGCAGGGATCCAGCCAGCTTTTCCATTTCCCACAGAAAAATGGAGTAAACTGCCGATTTACCTTTTACTGGAGGCAAACGCAGATTTCTCATTTTAACGGAGAAACCTGTGGATTTGCAGTTTTGCGATGAGCCCTCTGTAGGCTGGCAGAGTTCCAGCCTGCAGGGGGCTGGGAGGGAGCAGGAGGAGGGCAGTCATGTATGGACACCATGTGCGCATATATGCACATGGCCCCAGGCAGCCTGGACAGCAGCTCCCACAGGAAAGTGGTGGTGGGTGGGGGAAACTGAGGCCCCCATAGGGAGGGAGGAAGCTAGGCAGTGCTGGGGCTGCCGACCAGCTGGGCAGTGCCTGGCAGCTTGAGGCCCGTGCTCACAATGCATGGCCACAGAGTCCCGGCAGGAAGCGGGATGGGACCACAGGCAGCTTGTCCAGAGAGTGGGAGGGGGTGGGGCTGGCTCCGAGACTCTGCCCACTCCCAGGGGGCAGGGGAAACCTGTACCCCCCTCCCCCGATCTGTATGTGGAGCAGGGGCTGTGCACTGTCCACTGCAGGCTCAGGCTCCTGCCATGCTGCCCTCCCCTGGTGTCTCTGTAGTCTGGGTGTGTGCGACCGGGTGCTGCAGGCAACAGTGAAGCCACACAGGAAGCTGCCTGCCGCTGCAAGCTCCACGCTGCTCATTTCCTCTGCACGCAACCACATGCTGCCACCCTGCAGGCAGAGGACACCTCACCAGGGCAGCGCAGAGCTTGCAGCAGTGGGCAGCTTCATGGATGGCTCCACTGTTCTTTGCAGCGTCAGGTCATACACAGTGGGCTGCAGAGACCACAGGAGAGGGCAGCAGGGTGGGAGCCTGAACCTGCAGTGAGCAGCATGCAGCCCACACACAGATGTGGGGGACCCAGGTCCCCCTGTCCCCCAGGAGTGCATGCCATGGTGGGGAGCAGCCCCCTCAGCCCAAGCTGGGAGTCCCCATGGGCAAGGCTGGGAGAGCAGGAGCTATGGGTGGGGAGTGAGGGTCACCAGCAGGGCTGGGGGGAGCAAGGGACAGAAGCAGGGCTGTAGAGGTTGGGGGGTGGGGAGGAGTGGCGCCAGGGGGGTCTTTCATTTTAATAACGGATTTGGGGGGGGTCTTAAAACAGATTAGTTGCCATGTTTTAACAGGTAAAAATCAGGACCCCTGTTTATCAATGAAGTGCCAGTTTAACAGTCTTCCTCAGCTGCAAGCAAACAAGATACAGTAAAATCCCTGATATTTGGCATGAGTGGGTTTCCGCCTGGGCATGGGGTGGTGCTGGGGGGTGTGGCGGTGGCTGCACGCGGAGCAGCGCAGCATAGCGTGGTGGATGGTGATGGCAGCAGCCGCATATGAGCTTCTTCCCCCCCCCTGCATCCGACCGGAAATTTGAGCTACTAGAGTGGTCCAGTTAGTAAAATCCCAGATAACAGGGATTTTACTGTATTATCTGCCTTTTATTAAGTTTATTGAAGGGTGAAAAGGTAAGTAGATCATGCTGAATCCAAATTTTCTTCCATTTTTCAACAGGAAATACAGGATGGCACAAGCAATGTTTCAAGTTACCAATGTCTGGCAAAATGTCCCACCCGCATGCACAAAGATACTGCTTGCAATTGTTCTGCAACTAGTCCCTTTTTATTACCCTACAGTTTTAACACTGGGGAGGAGAGCAGGGAAGGAAGGGGAAGACTAGAAGTCTCTTGGGCTAGGGACATAAATTACACATAAACCAGTATAAGTGATCAGAAACAAGTTCAAATCTGTAACACAACAGAAGTCCAGTGCACCTAAACTACTTTCAAAATGAACACTGATTAATGCGGTAATAAATCACATGCGTTAGCCACGATTAATTGACAGCCCTAGTATAAATATTACTCCATTTATGCCTACAGCACTGATATTTAAAAATTTATTTTTTTAAGTTTCCTCATAAAATGATAGAAATATGGTAATACTAGATTTAAAATGTATACCTTGTTCCTCCCAAAATAAATTAAATGAAAAACTGGAGGAGGGGTGAGAAGAACCTTTAAGAAAAGGCAAATATACCTACACATCCAACTGGAGGCCTGTTTATAGATTCATAGATGTAGGGTCGGAAGGGACCTTGTAGATCTTCTAGTCCAACCCCCTGCTCTGGGCAGGAGTGAAAACTGGGCTCAAATGACACCAGCCAGGTCAACATTGAGCCTCCTCTTAAAGACCCCCAGGGTAGGAGCAAGCACCACTTCCCTTGGAAGTTGGTTCCAGATCCTAGCAGCCCTGACTGAAGTAGTGCTTTTTAATGTCTAGTCTAAACCTACTCTCTAGCAACTTACGGCTGTTATTCCTTGTTACTCCAGGAGGCGCTCGGGGGAACAAGGTCTCTCCCAAACCCCGCTGGTCCCCACTAGTAAGTTTATAGACAGCTACCAGGTCCCCCCTCAGCCTTCTCTTGTGAAGGCTGAACAGGTTAAGGTCCCATAGCCTCTCCTCATAGGGTATGCCCTGCAGTCCCTGGACCATGCGGGTGGCCCTCCTTTGGACCCTCTCAATGCTGTCCACATCCCTCCTGAAGTGTGGCGCCCAGAACTGGATACAGTACTCCAACTGTGGCCTGACCAATGTCACATAGATGGGGAGGATCACCTCCTTGGCCCTGCTTGTGATGCATCTGTGGATGCAGGATAAGGTACGTTTAGCCCTACTGACCGTGACCTCGCATTGTCGGCCCATGTTCATCTTGGAGTCAATAATGACTCCAAGATCTTTCTGCCACCGTGCTTTTGAGAAGGGAGTTCCCCAGCCTATAGGTATGCTGCTGGTTCCTACTGCCCAAGTGCAGCACCCTGCACTTGTCAGTATTGAACCCAATCCTATTTTCATTTGCCCACCCCTGTAACCTGTCCAGGTCCTGCTGTAATCTGTCCTTCTCTTCTAGCTTGCCCACCTCACCCCAAATCTTGGTGTTCTCTGCGAATTTAAACAGGCTGCTCTACACCCCATCGTCGTTTGGGCCCAAGGCCCGAGCCCTGGGGGACCCCACTGCCCACTTCCCTCCAGGTCGAAAATGACGCGTCCACCACCACTCTCTGAGTATGACCCCCTAGCCCTGTTGTTACTACACATCGGAGAAGAGGGTAAAAATATAATGTTATCATTATAATCATCCTTTATTTTGCAATAGGGACAAGAATATCAACAAGCTAGAAATAGTCTTTATGGCTTGCCCCTTCCCACTTAGGTTTCCAATGCAACAAGGAAGTGTGACCAATACAGATGCACCAATACATCGGTCCAATATCAGATTGGTATCGATATAAAGAAAACTGGCTGTATCGGGTATTGGCACAATGGGGCCGATAATTTGACTGATAAATGCCCGTGCTGCGTGAAGGGGAGAGAAGGGGCGGGGGTGGGGGGGGGGAAGAGGGGCAGCTGTACCACAATGTGATCTCACCGCTTTCCCTGTTCAGCGAGGTCTGTCCCCCATAACTGCTGGGGAGCAGATATGGTTGCATGGGGAAAAGCCCTACTCTTGAAGAGCACCCCAGATTCCTTGGGGTGCCTCCCTGTAAGCTGGGAAAGCTCCCTTCAGTGAGGGTGGGGGCAGGGGCAGGTGGTGCCCAGGCAGGAGAGAGCATGGGGGGGGCGGCGTGTGCCCCCCAAATCTGTACAGGGTAAGGTGGGCTGCACCCAGGACTGCGTGGGGCTCTTATTGGTGGGGATAAGTGTAATGTCTTCCTGGGGCCTTACATGATCCAGTTATTTTAATTTTGGCAGCTCATGACAAATAAAAACACTGACTTCTTTCATACCTCTGATGATTGCCCCATAATGTCCTCTTTCCATTTATTTCAAAGCAGCCACTTAGCTCCATATTTCTATGCTGTGCTTTATCACAGCACCACCATTGGCTCTTCATACTTTTTACTTGCTGGCATACAAATCTGATAATGCTCAATTATAAATTTGATACTATACAGACTTCTGAACATCATTTGGATGTTCAGAGAAATTTTACAGGCAAAATAATCTTTTCCTGGACACTTCTATAGGTCCTAATGAATAAGCTCTTGATTTCAGTCCGACACATGAAACAAAAGATGCACAATGATTATAAAAGGATTACCACACAGAAGATGTAAAACAGTTTGCACAAGTGCCAACACAGCAGGGCAGCAGAAGAAACTAAATGAGATGACTAAGGAGGTAAGTTCCTCTGGAGAAAGGAAGGGGCCAGGACAGCATAGAAAATAGAGATGATTGTAAATTGGTGTTTGGAGAATAAGAGGCAGCTTCATATCTCAAAAGACTGGTAACGGGATGTGTCACTTCACCTGTGATACTATGGGCCAAGCTTAGTCTAATCTTTAACAAAAAACAAAACGACTTCTGACGGGAGTTAGTGAGATGGAACGTAGGGAAATGCCAAGCAGACCAGATATTTGCACTGTGCCACCTGCTCCAAAATACAGACATTTGTTTCACTTACTATTATTATTATCAGCATTAAAGGCCAATCAGGTCAACAAGGATGCAGAATCTTTTTTTGAAATTTAGGACCCTTTTTCTAATCCAATTAAAAACCCCCCAAAAGATGGAGATTCTCCACAATTGGTAATTATATATAGAAAGTGTCTAGAGAGAAGTACAGAATTGCTTGGAAAGCATGAAGTGCATTATATGCTATAAATTAGAAATAAAGGAGAATGCCAAATGGAAAGCTCCTTAATATATTGTATGATTAATAGAATCATACAGGGGTAAGCTGGAAGGGACCTCATAGGTCATCTAGTCCAACTCCCACTCCCACCCCACCTGAAGCAAAATCATCCCCATCTATGATATACCATCAGGGGCCACATAAACTAAGCATCAGCACAAACACAATAACCCTGCATTTGTAACGTCTTCCATTGTGAGAGATCTCAGATGTGCTTTTAATATTAACGTGTATCCACCTCATTTGTGATAGAGATGCAGCCATCTTGGTGAAATGCCACATTAAACACCCACACAGTAACGCCACCCAAAAAGAGATTAGTTTTGGGTTTAAGTTTTTATTTTAGGAAAATATTTTATATAAATTCATTTAGCAGAACAATATTAATAGTGCTACTGGGACTCCTTCAGGTGGTTTGCAGTTTACACTTAAATGTATGTCAAGATCTGCACACCTTGTACTTTTTGTTGCATTTTGGAATTTGTTACTCTATCTTTTTTCTTTTTTTTTAAGTATTAATCACCACAGTAGCGTGATACTAGTCAAACAAGTTGAGCAAGCAAGTTTGTGCCTCCAGCAAAGTTGTAGAGTATTACATAAATGTAGTGAAACAGCATGAGATTGGCTTATTTTTGAAAGTTCAGATTTTCTCCTGAAGCACCTGTAAAGCTTCCCACCCTCTACACTTAGTATTCCATTAATGACAAAATGGCTCAATCTCAAATCGTAAAAACAGCAGCAGCACCTCTTCTGGCTGTACAGCAGAGGTGTCAAATGTCAGACTCACGCGGCCCCATCATCTAGAGCCCAGTACTGCTCCTGGGTCTCAGCAGACCCACATAGGACGTGCCAGAGCAGCCCTGCAGGCAGGGGCCAGGATGCACACGTCACACAACGCTTTGTTCCATCTGCATCTGGGAACAAGTGCTGTATGCAGTTCAGTCTGGCTGGAGACATGTAAATGTGGGTCTCAGACCAGCTACAGCAGGCACAGCACTGCACACCCTGCCCATTCTGGCTGGACAGTATCACATGTGCCACCCAACCTGGCAGTTCTAGGACTGTGTTAGGTAATGCCTGCTCCAGCCAGTCCAGGATCTGCACTGTATATGGTGCTTACAAATGCCGTGTGCAGCACAAAGTCCCCAAACAGCTGGAGAAAGAACCATGTGTGATGTGGTTCCCAGAGTGGGCGCTGCATGTGGTGCAGCCTGACCAGGGTAGGCACTGCCTGTAGTGCAGTGCCCACTCTGACCAATCTGGCATCCATGTTGCAGGTCCCCAGCTGGAATATGCTGTATGTGGACCCCATTCAGCCAGTCTGGGATCTGTCACATGCAGTGCAGGTCCCAGACTGGCTGGAACAGGTGCCAGATCTGATATGCAGGGGGAAGGGGAGGGGGACTACGGGCACCATCCAGCCTGTTGACTAGCCTTGCATGACTCATTCAGCCGGCGGGGCAGGATGAGTTTGACACCCCTCCTCTATAGCTTCATTACCTGCAACATGCAACTATGCTTCCTAAATTAAAGTAAAACTCGCTCATTAATGCAATTTTCAGCCCTGAAATAGCACTTTGCTTGGGCCAAGAAAGGAGACAACTCTGATTAAACAAACAGCCCTAGTGTGGAAAGGCAGCTGGGTGCTGGCAGGGCTCCCTGACAGCTCTCTGCAGTGGGCTGAGGGAGTGATCCAGTTTCCTTCCCTGTAGTGCTACATGTAACTAGACAGGTATTGCATTCTAGTGAGATGCTCAGTAGTACTACAGAAGTTCCTTTTTGAAGAGAAACATTTTTGTTGTGGATCCACCCTTTCTGCTGTTCTACTTTGTACACACCTGTACAGTTCTCCAAAAAACGATCACAGGCATCTGTAGTGCTAAAATGTAACATCTGTTTAAGCATACCATGTACAGTAGGGCTAACATCTTAACTGACTTCCTATGATGACTTCAGTGTCCAAGCTTCGTCCCAGGTGCTTTGACCTAGGAGTTATAAGTACCTAATCCTGTCAATCTGGATATGTCCTATAGTATGAATGGGAAGACCTAGGTACCTCCAAGGGGCGATTCAGATAGCCTGAGGGTGGAAACAAACAATGTCCGATGTCTCATGTGTGCTGCCTTAACATCTTTTATGGCAGCACAAATTATGAACTAATAAGACAACTTCCCTTTGCTGTGCCACATGAAAGGAAGAAAAAAGGCAGTGATGCAACAAAAGGTAGTAAGAGATCCTGCTGCTTTATTGTTCTGTGGCAGGAAAGTAGAGCATCCCAAGCTGCTCCTATTTTCCAGCCAACTTGGGAAAGTAATCTGGGAGCTTGGAGGCCCCCTAAGCCTCCAGAGCTCCTGCTTGCTTTCCCTGCTTACAGGGAGGCACCCCAAGGAATCTGGGGTGCTCTTCAAAAGCAGGACTTTTCCCCACCCAACCAGATCTGCTCCCCAGCAATTATGGGGAACAGACCTTGCTGAGCAGGGAAAGTGAGGAGATCACATTGCATCACGTTGTTTTTCTGCTCTACGGTCTACGGGCACATCCCTCCTGGGCACCTTCC
>NW_005843427.1:115519-116547 GCF_000455745.1 Alligator sinensis
CTGAATGCTTAAGCTAGAAATATACATTCCCTGAATGAAACGGGTCAGCTGTGCCACAACGTGTTGCAATGTGACCCCATGGGTCAGCTCCTAGAACAGAAAAGCATTAATTTCAGTATAAGTCACAGCTCTTGAACTTGTTAGCAGCAGAAGCAGCAGCAACAGTAACAGCAACACCTGCACCTGCCATTTTTTGTCCAATAATTTAGTATTTAGCGCAGAATCAAGACTGGGTATGCATTTTATAGTAATCAGTGGTTTAAAAAACAAAACAAAAACAAAATCCTGCTTCTATAAAAAGTTGATGATTAATGCTCAAGAGATCATGGGTAGAGGGCCAGGCTCCCTGCTACAGAGGAAGGCAAAACCCCTCACCGTCCACACCAATCTGACCATGGGGTAAAGTTCCTTCCTGACTCCAAATATGGCAATTGGTCTAATCCTGAGAGGCAGGGAAAGCTCTTTAGCTAGGAACCTCCAGCTTTTTCCCCCCAGCAGGAGCATTGGCATAACCCAGTTGAAGTCCCCAGCCTTGGCTGTAGTCAACACCCAATGCCTCTGGGAAGGCTTAAAAACACTCTGACACATGTAGCAGAGAAAGAGGGAAAGGGGGCAACCTGCAAAGCGCAGAAGCATAGGAAATGATAGAAAATAGCCATTGCAATGCCTAGATCACCCCTGACCTGTGGCTGTCCAACTTCTTCCTGAATACCTCCAGTGATGGAGAGTTCACAGCTTTCCTAGGCAGTCTGTTCCACTGCCTCACTAGTCTCACAGTGAAGAAGTTTTCCTGGATATCTAATCTAAACTTATTCTGCTGCAACTTCAAGCCACTGGTCTGCGTCCTCCTCTCTGCAGCAAGAGATAAAAGGTACTTTCCCTCTTCATTATGGCAGCCTTCAAGTATTTGTCAGAATGCAAGAATCCCCTGTTCTAATAGCATCCCATAGCCACTGGACTCGTCACATGCCTTCTTGTTTGCTCTCCTGGCCAAACAAATCTTGCTGTCTTACATATTCAAAGGCAAA
>NW_005843427.1:116557-128368 GCF_000455745.1 Alligator sinensis
AGTCCCTGAGCCTCCCCTGGGACGTGGAAGATAAGTTATTAAGGCACTCCTCTGGGATGTGGAAGATAAGAGACAAGTTGCTTCAGGGTGGGGGAGGGATTAGAACCAATGTCTTATTTCCTGGGCAAGGGCTCTCACCACTATATTGGGCAAAAGATGGCATCAACAGCATATCTAGCACCTCCATCTGTTTTATAGAGATCTGTATACATGTTCTTAGCATCAAACTTGCTCCACATGCTCCGATTTTGCCAAGAAAGCAGGCATTTACACATAGTTTAGGTGTCTCCCAGTACCAGTATGGATTCAAACAGAATCCGGGTGAAAGTTATGAGCTTAGGTGAGTGGCATGGATTGCAGCAGCCTGAGTCTTGATGCTTAGTGATCTTCTCAGGACAAAACAGAGATATCTAATGAATCTGGGTAAACCGTTTTGCCACTGCTGTGTGTGGCCGATTTAGATCCCTCTTTGCAACTTAAGCATAATTAAAGTGCCTACAAGGTTGATTTGGATCCGGCCTCAGGATAAAAACAGGGACGGAGGACAGTTATTTGTCTGATGACCTTTAACCATCAGTAGAAAAACCCAGTGTTCATCTGTCACCATAAATCCTGTAGACAGACATTTCAATTAGTTATTCATACATTTACGCAAAACACACATCATATGCAGCATAATGGTCTAAGACAAAAGGAATGTAACAATTAAAATTTGTATTTTAGGGTTGTTGTTTGTTTTGTTTTGTTGTTGCACCAGATTATTGTGCAACAGCTTTCCAACTGGTAGGCTGGTCTATGCTAAAATTTGGAGGATGAAGGAGATAAAAGTCAATTTAACAGCAAAATTAATAGCAGACATTTACAAGCAAAGTCTACTACTCTCCTAAACTTACACAATGAATGTAATCCGCAATATACTGTGTACTTTCCTCGAGGGAATTTTGAGGACTGTTCAGCATACTCGTACAATTTGTAGCAACTTGTTTTTGTGGTAAGGTGGATGGGTGAAGCCAGAAGATTTCAGGCTCTAAGAGACAGAATCCAGAAGATTTTAAAAGGGGATGATATGAAGAGTGAAGTGATTAAATGAATTGTTTCTCCCATGGGAGAAGCAGCAAAGCACCAGCAAAGACAAGAATCCCACAGGGTTAAGAAGCAGTACTGGCCATGGGGATTTGGTAACAGGAAGAGAAAAGAAGGGCAGGGAAGGCAAAATGTCCTCAGCAAACAAGAGGGCTGAAGTCCCACTGGTTAAAGAAATAGGTCCCCTAGGGTGGTTTCATAGTGTATGTCAAGAACAGCAACAGTTTGTGTTGAAGTGCAAGGGTAGTACAAACTATTAAGAGAATGTTGCAAGGAAGAAGTCACAAAAAAAGGAAAAAGTAGTTGGACAAAGCAAGACTTGGCCACACTACCAAAAAAGTCAAAAACAGCACCAACTAAATGTGGGGGACCTTCTTCCTCTTTTCCTGCAATTTATGCTGAAAAAGTAACTTTGTCCTTAAAAAAAAAAATCTTTACACCACTAACAGAACTAGAGAAAATATAGATAGTAACTGTGAATGATCTGCCTGACCAGAAGCCAGCTACAGAGTTAGTTTTTGAAAGGAAACACACAGATGGCCAAACCACAGACCGATCAAAGACCAAAGCAAGTTTTGTTCCCATAGCATATAGACTGAACTTGTATATGAGCTCATCTGGTGTGACATGCTACCATTATATTTTATGCAGTACCCCTTGTTAAGCACAATAATTAGTCTGAAATGTATCTGCCAGGAAATCATCCAATTCCGAAACAGCAAGACAGAGAATTCACCATTTTTTCAGCAGATTGTTACAAAGAATAATCTCATCCACGCTATTAAATAATTTACCTTCTTTCCCGTTTGAATTTGACATGCAATTCTAGACAGTGGTTCTTGCTTTGCCTTCTTTTACCAGATTAAAGAGCTTTTAGTACATGTTACTTATGTTACTTGCCCTGGGACTGTTTTTTTTGGGCCGGGGGGGGGGGGGGGGGGAGGTTGTCCTTTATGTGATATAAGAGGGGGGGGGGAATATGCAAGATATGCACTTGCAAGACAAATGAAAAATGTGAGTTTGACACATTCAGTGAATACTCTCAGCTAAATTAAGGGAGAACCAAAAAAACTGAGCAAACCTAGAAGGGGACTTGGCCAACAGAAAACCGAGGAAGTGGTAGAAGCACTATCTTCTTCCATCCTGTAGCCCAAAGGTTATAGCATCCACTGGGCGAATATGCAAGATATGCACTTGCAAGACAAATGAAAAATGTGAGTTTGACACATTCAGTGAATACTCTCAGCTAAATTAAGGGAGAACCAAAAAAACTGAGCAAACCTAGAAGGGGACTTGGCCAACAGAAAACCGAGGAAGTGGTAGAAGCACTATCTTCTTCCATCCTGTAGCCCAAAGGTTATAGCATCCACTGGGCAAGGGGGAAGGAAATCCATGCAACAGGTTCAACTTCCTTCTCTGCCAGATCTGAATAAGGGACTAAATCCAAGACTTTTCCACTTCACTGGGCTGTCAGATGTAAGGAACCTCTATTTTGTGACTCTAGACCACTGCTCTATTAAAATGCCTGTAAATGAAACAGCATAGTTTGTTTCAAGTTGCATGAAGTGTCATAATTTAACCTGCAACTTTTTATTTATTTACCAAAAAGACTTGCTTGAGGTCAGGTCAACCCAAAATTAAATTCAGTTAGCTTTCTGGTTTGGGTGCTGAACTTTAAGTCAGTTATTTGCACAGTCCTAATAGTCTTCCCATGAAGGTACATTTACAGTGAAAGGGGGTGGGAGTGCGGGGAATCATTGCTTAGTCTTTTATCTTCTTTATCAGCTGAACAGTAAAGCAGTTCAATTTATAGCATTTACTCCAACCCTCAGATCAACGTTCTCTGCATTTTTTTAGTATCTTGTTTTCCTGAAAAGGATCAAGATGCATGCAGCATTGTAGTACTGCTTTTACCAATGTCAAGGACAAAAATATAAATTGTGTTCCTATTCTCATGCCCCATTTATATGTACATGGATTGCGTTAGTTCTTCATGGCACAGCTCCACACTAAAAACTCATATTGGGTATCACCATGTTTTGTCAATACACCCTTCTTCAGCCCTGGTCATACCTACACCTCGACAACTGGACACACCCTCCCGAAGCACTGGTAGGCTTTTGTCACTGCACATTACAAACAGCTAGCACAGGGTGAAAAATAAATTCCTAAGAGGCCTCACAGGGTAGCAAAAAAACCATGTGCCTTACAGTTTTTCATAAGCTTTAGGGTTTTTTTTTCCTGCTATTAGACAAAACTTTACTCGGCAGAATAACCAGAGGTCCACAATGAGGACCAATTTCATGCTCAAGCTGTGCCATCATCTACACAATAAGTCAAAGACATTTGGAAGGGTGCAAAGAAAGGGGGGTTAAGGTGATAACAAAAGAAATGCATCTTCTTTGACAATCCCCTTGTAACAGGGGGCCTTCCTAGGACTGGTTTGATGTTGGCCCGCCCACCTGTCTCTGGGCTAACTGCCCACCTCTCTCGCCTGCCACACCTTGATGATACATGATTATAGTGTTAATTAGGTGGGAAGCTGCCCATTTTGCACCCTGATGTTTTGGGGGATCTCTACAGCTCTGTTCCACCCCTACACTGTGGTCCAAGCCTCACAGATGGCATCTCAGGCAGCTAAACTCAGCCTTACCCTTCACCCATTAGCTGTAGTCCCCTGTCTGGGTCCTTTGGCTTCCCCTTAGATCCTGGCCCTGTCTCAGGCCAGTTGGGATCCAGAGCCTCTTTGCCCTGTGAGTGTCTGTCGTGGTGGGCCCCTGGCCTTTTGACCCCTCTCTGGGTCCTGGCCCCAGCATGGACCAGCCTGGAGCTGCTTGCCTGCTTTTACCCTCACAACTCTGCTGGAACAACTGAGCCACAGGCCTCTCCAAGCTCTTCCAGATCTGGGCATTCCTCAGATGGGCCTATGCAGGGGCTGGAGATTATCAGGTACCCCCAACCCACCTTTCACCAGGGAGGTAACTGGCCTGGCATTTCATGGGGCTGCTGCGCCATCAGCAGTCTCACCAGGCCTTCCTTCCCTGGTAGGGTAGAGCTTTAGGTCATGCCCAGGACCTGAAGTCTCTTCCACCCCACAGCCCCAGCCCATAGAGTCCCAAGCTGTTCCTGAGCCTCAGCTCCGTCAGCTGATGTCTCTCTCAGGGCTGCTAGCAGCAACCTGCTGCTTCACCCTATTTATAGCCTGCTCTCTAAAATGACCATTGCAGTCAAGCACCTGGCTGCTGCCTGTTCCAGCCCTCAAAGTGGTAGGTACCAACAGTGCCATGGCACATCTCTGCAGTAGAGAAAAATTCAGACCCATGATTTTCTTATCAGTGGGTCTGAAGATGGTTAATGAGGCCAATCTGGGATCGACAGATTGCTGCAATTCAGGCATGTGTTTCTGTACATGACGGGTGGCTCCGGATTCTTGATTTGGTCTGTGACATGCGCTTTCTGCCACTCCTGCTTTTACATCTCCTGTTGTCCTGATAAGGTTTGAAGTACTGAGATGCTTGCAGCAGACTCTTCCTCCATTTGGGGTGGTCTGGGCAATTGTCTCCCATGAGCTGATGTTGCACTTTTTCTAGTTGGCTTTGAAGATATCCTTGAAGTGCTCTCTGCCATCCTCTTGAGCATATGCCTCTACTGAGCTAGGAGAATAAAACTTGCTTTGGGAATCTGGAGTCAGACATCTGGCCCAGCAAAGTTGATGTTAGATGATCATTGTCTCAATGCTTGTGGTGTTTATTTGTGAGAGGATGCAGTTGTGATCCCCAACTTACTGTCCATGTCTCAGCGCTGTACAATGTACAGAAGACACCTCAAGTCATTGGAGAAGTACCATCAATGCTGCCTGCAGAAGATCCTTCAAATCCAGTGTGAAGGTAGATGCACCAACATTAGTGTCCTCTCAAAAAATGAATATATTTAGATCGTACCTTGGAGACAAGACAACCCTTTGTTATGTTGTACAGTGCCAGGCACAACAAGGTTTCTGGGTAGCACTGGAACAGAGAACAACAGCAACAATGAATTCAACTGCCAGGTCACTTGGGGGAGCCAGCGGAGCCCAATCCCTCCTTTAAATCATGTATGTAGGCCAATCCAGCAAGCATGTGTGCTGTATACCTATCAAACATTTTTAAAAACTGACAGAGCAACTTTTCCCCTTAGTATGCCCAAATACAGAGGCAAAATTTGAATGAACCATTCTACCAAGACTTGGGGCATAGATAAAGTATATTCAGTCTGGGAGAGCAGAAAATCAAAACAGCTGTGCTACTTAGGTGACTCCGCTTGTCTCCCAGTTTGAAGAACGAAGATCTTTGCTTCCAATGTCATAATACTGATTTACTGTCAGCTGAAGCTTCAACAAGTTAAACAGAATGGATAGTTTGAGGCTAGATGAATAGTCTAGGTCCATGTGGACCTTTTCCTAGATTTTTTCCTATGATAAAGCTTCTAGTCAGTCACTGTACAAGAAACTGCAACATTTTCCTAAGGGCAGCCAAACACAAGATTAATCAATGTCTAGCTTTCTCTTCTCTAAACCAGACAGAGGAAGAAATATTGTATAATCAGAAACAAAACTGAAGTAAGAGTAAAGAAAATAATCTCCAAATTAGGGCCACAAAGTATTTAGGATACTACACAAAATATTTCATGTTCTTCCTCGCAGGTTTTCCCTTTTTAAAGGAAAAGGAGAGGAATTCTTCCACTGACTTCCTAATGGCAATTTATTTGGGATCAGATGACTACACTAACTTAGTCCTAGATGGAGCAGAGTTTATAGATTAAAAACAAATGATGCTTTGTATAAAGTTTGAATTCATTAGCTGCATGCCACAGATGTCAGACTGATCCGTCTTGCATGCCAACTTCTGAATGAGGACACAGACATTTCAAGGTGCCTGTTCATCCTTCATCTTAGACAATTTAATATACTGGAAAAAAAGTAGACTTTTGAGTCCTGTGACACCTATATTTATCACACCAGAAGCCTACTTGGCAGAAGTTATATGATAGCTTAACACCCAATGGAGCTATTCAGCAAGAAGAACACGAAGGGAGAGATCAGCGATGATTTCCTACAGAGAACAGCTTGGAAGTGTAGACTTCATTAAGTTGAGAATCATACACATAATAATGCTGTAATTCCATGAAGGGTTTTGAGACCAAAACCACAAAAAGCAAAAGCTGAAGTCTCACATTCTGGATGTTCCTGGAAGAATGGGATAGTTCTACACTTGTTTGTTTTGCATGATGTGCTAAAATAACTAAAATTTTCCGTAGCAGCATCAGCAGAGACTATGAGCTTGTCTTGATGTACATTTAATACACCGTGACCTTTTCTTTCCTAAGATACAATTTTGTGGATTTCCTTAAAGTCATCCTGAGACTGAACAAGCTCTCTCGTCTTCATGTTTCATAGGCATGTTAATTGTCCCAAAATATATTAATAATAATTAAAAACAAGTATATTAATAATTTACAAAAATGTTGCAACGTTCATTCAATTTTATACAAATGATTTTCCCTCCACCACCAAACTGCATAAGTAGTAGAGAGGTGTATCCCCTCTGCATTCACACAGACAAGATTTTACTCATAAAATTTTTCCCAATTATTTGGCACTACCACCTTACTTGAGCAATGATTTAATATTAATGTGACATCTAGAAATATTATAATACTTGCCTTCTTCACACAGTATTTTGTAAGTACCACAATGAACCCTACCTCCTCAAATCTCCTGTTCTGGAGTTGTAGATTTAAAAAAAAAAAAAAAATTAAAATCAGCTCAAAGATACTTGCCTAAAGAATGCAAATTAAACATGAATTTCCATTTCAACCTTTTTGGGAGGAGATTCAGCATACCTAGATAATATCAAAACTTGAGGTGCGTTCATTTTTCTAGTATACCAATACTATTACCCATCTGTTTTAATGGCATTTTCTTCTTTCACAAGGTAGTATGCCAACTTCAGTCACAGAGGATAGTCTCCAGAAAACAGAAGTGCAACCTTATCTGCAAGTACCTCACGGTGGCAAACAATGGCAACATTAAAGTCACATAACTCATTACAAGAGAGAAAATCCGTTGGATTTTTTAGGCACCAAGCCATCACAGAATGCCTTTATCCCACGTTGATTCAAATGCATCGCTGTACCGTAAGTTGTGTGTGTGTATGGTGAGGACGGGGAAGAAATGTATATTCAGCTTAGTCAGTGGGAGAAACACAGATGGATTCTTAATAGTTAAGTTTGTCTTAAAAAGCTAGCATTATGCAGGTTCACTATGTTTGTTCTCTTTGAAGGAAAAGATTAATATATTCTAACCTTGATTAACTCAAACAACCAGAAGAGTGGCAACCAATCTATCCACTGGGAACGGCACAACAATTAGAAGAAAAAAGAAGACCCACACACAACACCACGACAACTGAATCCTGAACAATGCATCAGGGAGACCGGTTGAATCCAGTTTGTCCCTTCTCAGATGGCCAGTCCCTAACATTCAACCACTCAGTATTGCATCATTAAAACCACTCAGTATTTTTGTGCTAAGAACTATGGCATTTCTAAAAGACACCCAATTTTGGGGATACTCCAGTAGGATCACCTGTCTAATTGTTTGAGATTTCAGAAAGAGAAACTATTATAGTTTCATAGTAGTTTTCATAGCTGGTAGGGTCGAAAGGGACCTGAGCAGATCATCAAGTCCGACCCCCTGCCATGGGCAGGAAAGAATGCTGGGGTTAAATGACCCTGGCTAGGTGATTGTCTAGCCTCCTTTTGAAGACCCCCAGGGTAGGAGCAAGCACCACTTCCCTTGATTATTTATCAAAGATGCGTTTCAGGGGGAGACACGGGAAAAGACTAGGGAAGTCCATTCACTGGTTTGCTGACATCTACCTGTATAACTTTGATAAACTGAATTGCTTGATAATACAAGTAGAGGCCCTTATAATACTTATTGAACATATTTCATGCCCAGGCTGTAAAGACAAATCTTTTGAGACTAAATATAATTCATTTTTAAGTAATTTGCATCCTCAGAAGACTCCATTTTTTCTCAGACTATCAAAACCTTGGAAAACCAATTGATGACAATGGAAAGTGTTCAGTACTGAACATTTCTGAAGAGCCTGGCAGATGCCTAAATACTATTTTATACTTTACTGTCAAGTCTTAAGATGCATATTTAACACTACAATTGAGGCATTTAATGGTATGTGAGGGGATCACATTTTGGCTTGGAATCTGTGTGCTCCTTCTAGTCATTAAATACTAGATTTTTCCTTGTTTTTCCATTTTTCCCAGCAATAGCCTCTTGAGGAAAAATACACTCCAGGCAGTTGTGTGGATATTGATCCAAGCCTAAGTTTAGGCTACTATTTTTTGGAGGAAAAAAAACAACTGCTGTACATCTGTAGACAATCTGGGGCATTAGGGGTAGCCTTTATTTAAAGTATCATAAGAGAAGGTACCAACATCAGAAGCAGGTTCTGCAGCAAAGGGTATAAATCTGGGCTGCCCCTAAGCCAAGGAGTAGTTTTCATGGGTACTGGAAGAATCGCTAAGTCTTCTGTTCAACACCAGGACAGCTTCATGATTGCAAAACACCGCATATTTGTTCTTCCTAGATTTGCAATTACATTAAAAGGTGGCCCATTTCATCATTTAAAATAGTTTTAACATATTCTATAAACATTAGATCTTCTTTGTTTTTAAATAAAATTTATCTGTAAGTGACCACTATTGAAGTGTTCTACAGGACATTTCACTTTTGATGAATGACAAAGGTAAGTATAACAGTGTTGTAGAATATGGAACTACAAAGTTTAAAATTTAGGAGATACTTTCCCAGAAAGTTAGATCTGTATATAAAATTGCAAATAAAATTATGCATTTTTGATGATGTTGGTTTTGCAGTCCAAGGTTATAACAGAATCAAAATAAGATCATTATTCAGTTTAACAAGCCAATACTGATGAGCCTCATTTATATGCCATTACATTAAAAAAAATTCTTAAAAATCTAGCTTTTTATTCTTCTATCTGAACTGTTTTTCAGCTCATTAGAGAGCCAGAAAATAATAAATTACATAAAAATGAAAAAAAATGCAAGAACTCATACTTTTCTGTTCGCATTTAGGTACGCATGCTAATTAAACATTTTTAGTCCTTGATTGTCCATTGTCTTATTTTAATATTTCTCAGATCAGACTAGTGAATAGTTTTTATGGACTTTCCTAATCATCAGACCCTCAATGTTATTTTCCTATAAATATATTACATGCCAGAAAAAACAGTTTAGTTTTACATTCCTCCAATGCCCTTAAGGTTTCTTAAGAGACTTTCACCTTCAACTCTTCTCCACGTCTACATGATGTTCTGTAATCAAACATCACTCAGTACCTATTTTCCATTTAACCACTTGTGAATAGTACTGCCACCATATATCTGTGCAGAACTTCCATGAAGAAACTCAATTAACTAGTAACAATTACCTTTTATGCCAGGGACCACCAATAATGGCAGACTGTTGTACACAGCAGCAGCCAAAACCATTACACGTGAACAAGTGCTTACTATGTGTGTTGAGTGAGGGTGGGAAGAGATTGCTGCTTAGCAAGTTTTATCCACAGAAAAAAATTCCTTTCTGGCCTGTTTCTCTCTGAGGAGGGTAATAGCTTGATACTCAGAGGGAAAAGCAGCACAGCAGGTCAAGGAAGCCTTGAATATTTAGAGCCACCACAGTTACAACACTGAACTTAACAGAAACAATTTCATACGCATTTGCCATGACTGGTCTAACAGCTATGGAAAGGAGACGTACATAGGATTCACAAGTTCGGCGATACCAGCCACACAATGTTTGTATTATAATGCCTTAATACTAAATAAATACAGTTACACAGTCTCTTTTGATGGGGGAGAAGGGAGGAAGGACCAGATACAAGTAACAGAGAACTCAAACTGCTGTTAATTTTGCTATGTGCATTAGTAGAACACAACAGTCTCTCAGGACATCTATATACGTGCTCCAGGAGTGGCGTAGGAAGCTGTGAGAGCCACTCTAATTAAAGTACCCAGAGCAGCTAGTGTATCAACATCCCCGTGCTTAAAAATGGCAACAAGGGTGCTTTATCTAAAGCTTGAACGAGCTTTAAATAGTGTCCCCGCTGCCATTTTTTATCACAGGGATGCTGATACAAGAGACACTGGAGTCTGCTGGAGCATGGTAATTATCATGCTCCTGCAGACTTGATTAATCTTTTCTTTCGATTCATTGCATCTGCTCCAACATGCTGTAACTAAAGCGCGTCAGAGCAGCCTTGTTGCTCGTGTATAGTAGGGTTACTGTATTTCCAGTATCAAAAAAGAGGACATCTGTAGGGGGAGGAACGGGGAAGGGGTATGATTGTGGGGGTGCAGTGATATGCCCTACCCTGCCCCTCACTAAGCCATAGCACCCCCAGCCCTGCTGCTGCCTCTCACTCCTGACCCACTGTACCCCACCCCCCAGACCAGGCTGGTGCCCCTCACTCCCAACCTGCCGTCCCCTGCCCTTCCCCACCAGCACTTCTGCCCACACAGCTCACCTACTCACACTCTCTTACCTGCCAGCAGCTGCCAGGGCCCAGCGCAGAACATGTGATCCCCTGGCCTCCAATAGCCTTCCCCCTGCCCCCAGCCCCAATGAGCCAAACCAGAAGTGGCAAGGGAAAAGCAGAGGCAGAGCAAAAACCCAGACATTTGCTTGCATTTTAAAAACCCGCCTGGACGGAGAACAGGGGACCAAAAAAGAGGACATGTCTGGGAAAACTTGGAAGTATGGTAACCCTAGTGTATAGATGCCCTCAGTGGTGTAAGAAAGGATATGAGCAAGCTATCAAAACAGTCGGGGGGAAGGGGAGTTGCGGGATTGGAAAGATAATAAACTTAAATTACAAAGTAACATCAACGTAAAATATTTTTCCAAAGGCAAAGCCTTAGAAAAAGCCTTCAGAGAAACCATGTGGTAAAGTCGCCGTGGAATCTTTGTAGAAAACCCTTCTACTATCTGTTTAATAAAAAAAACTGGAGTTCAGTGCTGTAGACTACTGTACATAGCATTTATTCTATTAAATGGCATTTGTGAAGGGTTTAATGATTACTGACCTCTGGTATGCAGAAACCAAAGAAAAGCAAAGCATGCAAGTCAAACAAGTCCATCTGTCTGCTCTTTGCAGCATTCATCCGCTATCTGAATCATTTTAACCAAGCAGCTCAGGGAAAGTTTACTGTAAATACTTGACCTAGTTGGTTTAAATAGGCTGGGTCTTCCCTTTTGTCTCTTCTCCCTTGACCCCCGTTGGCACACATACTTTGCTCGAATCTTCCTCCTGCAGAACTATGGTTCTGTGAAGTCAGTGGCCTTTATTTTGCTACAGAATACTAGAGAACAGCCATGGCGGACTTTCAGCTATCTAGTCAAGAAGTTCTGAGCAGTAACTCTCATATTCTTTTGGTCCAAATTCTTTAATGGAAATCTCTTGTATTGGGGTGAAGAGTCGATGCTGAGCAACTGAAATCTGCTTTCTACATCAAATTCTGCTTTACTTAAAGAATGCGCTGCTGCATTTCACTCAAATGTCAGTTTATAAGCTTCAAGGAGTTTTGAACAAGCAGTAATACATCTACTTCAAAAGCCTTAGCCAGTTGTGACAGTCACTCTTTC
>NW_005843427.1:128399-131652 GCF_000455745.1 Alligator sinensis
GAGCATCTGCCCTTTTCTCTAATGAGAGGTTGTCCACACAGGGAATCTGTCCCAATTTTGTCCAATTTTAAACTTGCAAGGAATTCACTGTTAACTTGTGTGTTACAAATTTAGCCAGATAAAAAAGCCAGTGAAAAGTGCCGTTTTTCTCAGTTCACTCAACTCCTGTTACCAGATTTTTCTTCATTAGTTAAACAATTCAGACATTATGCAAATAAAGAGATTTAGGATTGAAAGCAGAAGTAGAGTGCTGATGAACTCAAATATTTTAATCCAAAAATAGTTTTCACATCTCCCAGTAGCTACCTATGCAGCAGCTGGAACTAACAAGTCATGAGGCTTCACAAAGGACCAAAATGGATTATGAAATAGTCCCACTGTAACCCTCCTCACTTTAAAATCAGTGCTATGCCTTTTATTTGAAATTTATGCTATACATGAGCTGCTACAGAAGGGAAAACAACTATAGGAATCTTTATTGCTGTTTAGATGCACCTGCTACATGCAGAGACATGATAATCCAATAGGAGACGGAAAGCTTTGGCTTAAACAGAGGAAAACTTCCTCCCTCTCAGAGGATCAATGAGATGGAAGATCAAGCATCTGTAGCTACAGGATCAAAAAAATTGATAGTAGTCCTGTATTTTGGTAGTTCTCTCGAATACAGAGTCCTCCGTAGCCAATAACCGTGAACTCTTGGGAGAAGGGCACAAACACAATGGGATACTGTCTTACTACGCAACATGCTCTTACTGGTTTCTCAGTTTTGTTTTTTTCTTCTCTCTCCCTCTCCCATTTCAATATTGATTGAAGATACTGTTAGCCACACAAAAATCCCTTAGCCAAGGCAACCACTAAACAAAGAAACAGATTTCAGTCAGCACAGTTACGCTGATGCTGTAGTTCTGGATATAATACCAGGTCTCACAACACTTCAAGCTTTTTCTTCACTGAACTGGTCAGTTTAAAAATGCACTACTGCTCACAAAAGGCACAAACCAATCTAAACTGAAAGCACTGCATTGCACTAAAGTCCCACTGCTCTCATCTCCACCCAAAGGTACTTGCAACGAACCACAGCAGTCACTTGAAGGAAGGTGACAAACATGCCAATACAATTTACAGTACTGATCCAGAAGTACCTCCAAGACCAACTGGCAAGTGCCACTACAGCTCAGCAAGACAGAATAAGCCAATTTAAGAAAATAGTTCTCAGAAGAAACTAGGTCTTTCCCAAAACATCAACTTTATTTTGCTGAGATTTTCCATAGCAGTTGAAGTACATAAGCCTTCCAGGATCCATAACATGACTTTGCATATGTATAAGAATTGTGCAAGCCCCCCAAATTATTGGGTAGTATGGTTCAGGCAACTCCACAAACTTGTGAGTAAGAGAAAGGCAACACTAAGATACGGAGTAGAAGACAAAAGTATTTTGTATAGAGATCTAAACCAGGGGTCAACAATATACACGCCCCCCCCCTCGTCCACCACTGTGCCAGATCCAACTCACAGAGAGGTTAGATCCTGCCTAAAAAGATATGGCCCAGCCCAGCATGGCACAGAGCAGTGGTTCTCAATCTTTTTTCCACTAGGACTCATTTGTAAATGTTAAGATCCAGTCCCGACCCAGTGCCCCTCACTCCCAACATGTTGCCGCCAACCCCCCAGTGTGTGGGGCATGGGGGGGTAGAGGGTGAGGCAGGGGGGGCCCCAAGCAGCTGCTTGCAGGCTGGAACTCTGCCAGCCTGCAAGGGAAAAGTCAGGTTTCCTGCATTTTTTCCTTTAAGGAGAATCCATTTTGTTGATCCATTTTTAAAGTTTGTTCACGACCCTTTCATATATTCTTGCGACCCACTTTTGGGTCGCAACCCATGGGTTGAGAAACACTGGCATAGAGGCTTATGTGGCAGAGTGCTACGCTGAGCTACCGATCCCCTCTGCAGCACCCTCCTCAGCAACCCTCCCTACTACTCTCTTCAGCCTGCACTTTCCACACTAAAGAGGGACTAGCTATCTTCACAGAGGAAAAAGGATACAGTTCAGGGATCAGATTTATGGCCTTCAGCAGAAAGCTAGGTCATAAGTTCCAGCCCAGGTCGGCAAAATGTTGTTGACCGACCCCTGGTCTAAACAAAATATACAACAATACATACACCCACAACTGCTACTTTAGAACAAAAGGGATATGGAGGTAGAGTTTGGAAGAAATTCTGCTACACACATACTTAAAACGAATTAAAAGATTCCCTTAAATATATTCAGTGGTTGCATAATACAACAGAACTCTAGATAGCATATGTTACTGTGATCAGCCTGATCACCACATATACAGTGAAAGTATGGCTGGACAGATGGGAAGCTCCATTAACTGCTTAAATCAGCAGCCTGTAATTTGCTAATAAAAATGCAACAGTACATTTGAGGACCATTTTAAAGTTTCTGAAGTGAAGTGGGTGTTCTTGGGGTTTAGAAATTTGCTTTCACTCCATGACTTCAATTTTGACTTCTCATTAAATATACACATTGTATTCTCTTGCAAACATAGATAGACACCAGATAAAACACACACCTTGTTTTTTGAAAACACAGAGTGGGGGGGAAAAAAAAACCTTCCAGTTAAGGCCAACTGTGCAACAGTCTAAGGCCTTCTGGAAACATGGCATCCCAGGAGACAGTCCAGGTGAGGCAGCAGGAACTTCCTGGTGTGGCAGGCCAGCAACAAGGTTAGGCCCCAGAAGGTTAAAACAGGACTTTGCTCCTTTTGCTTGCAGGAGCCATAGAAGTGGCAGCCATTTTAACAGCATCAGAGCACTGGCTAAAGCTTCTACTCTTCTCTGCTTGTACTTCAGTGAAGGGGAGAGGGAGGAAATAGTTCACATGAACCCCAATTTTACAGAGGTGTATTTTTTGGGAAAAGGTGTGTGGTATGTGAGTAAGTATGGTAAATGCAAAACTACAGCAAGTGTGGAGAACAGGCTCCAAAAGGATTGTTTTAAAACAGGGGTGTCCAACCCTTTTGAATGTGGCGCCGGATCACGAACTTTTTATCACCCAGTGGGCTGGAGAGCCATATTCAAAGATGTCACAAGAAGTGGTATCATATCAGGAAGTGATGTCAGTTGACCTTTGACACCAATGAAGTTGCAGGGGTTGACATGGTGCTGGTTGACATGGCAAGCATGATGGGATTGACATGGTGCTGCAGAAGCCGCTTGGCTGCAACCGGGTTGACCTGGTGCTGGAGAAGCTG
>NW_005843427.1:131895-151997 GCF_000455745.1 Alligator sinensis
TGCTTCGGCGGGCCGGGGCAGCCCCGGCCGGGCTCCTGCCGTCCCCAGCAGCACATGAGAAGCGGCCCCCTTGGGGCCTCGCGCGTGGGCAGCAGGGCCCAGAGAGCCGCAGCACCCAGGAGGAGACTGGCCGAGGAAGCAGGCGCCACCTTGCTGTGGGGCGGGGCGGGGCAGGGCAGGGCAGGGCAGGGCTGCTGGCAGCAGGAGGCAGGGAGACTGCAGGCAGGCACAACCGGGGTCCAGCATGTTGGACAAACCTGTTTTGAAAGGACTACCTTAAACTAAAAAAAAAAAAAAAGAGTAAGAATACTGACATTCTTCAGTGCATAAAAAATAGCTGCCACATCACTAATCAATTGGTTTGTTATCACCAATTTCTTTAATACAAACTGTTACCAACCTCAATGCCACTCTGCCTGGCTAGTTTTACAGCTGTATTGTAGTAGCCACAGCGCAAGAGATGTTCCACCATCATGCGATCCATACGTTTTTTCTTCCACATGTTTGCAGCGGCTGGTTGGTCACTGCTATGTTCTTTAAGGTGCTCAATCCTGCGTTTACAAAGCTTTGCACTCTCATCTTCAGCCTGGATTGATTCAACAGCCTAAAATTTTAAGAAAGAATTATTGTTACAAGAGAACAGTTCCTTCTGAAGTAAAGCATAAGCATTACTAAAGCACCAACAGTTCGCAGTGCTTGCTGAACAAGTATGACGAGTAAAAACAACAAGACACTGAACTGCATGCTAACCAGAACAGTAGAGGTGTCTAAGCCCACTAGCTACACAATGGCTAGGAACAGATGTTGCATTTATCCACATATAATTTGTGCTCGTGTTTGTCCCAGACCAACAATACCCTGGGACTGGTGCATACACATTAGGGCAGATGTGGGCAAAATGTGGCCCACAGGCCGTATGCGGCCTGCTAGGCAATTCTGTCCAGCCCAGGGGGCCCCTAAAAATTTTAGAAAATTAATATTTATCTTTCCCTGGCTGCCTGTCATGCGGCCCTTGATGGCTTGCCAAAACTCAGTAAGTGGCCTTTGGCCCGAAATAACTGCTGGCTCCTGCATTACGGTTTAGTGAGCAGCTGAATTAAGTACCCCTTTTCTGCCACTGAACCCAAGCTAACTGTACAGAGATATTTTGCAACATCCCAGGATAAAACTATTACTACCTCTTACTTGGGAGACTTTAGGCTTCATCTCAGGACAACAGACACAGATGTCTGTATGACCGTCTGTTTCCAACCAATGTTTAACACTACAGAAGAGATAGATTCATCTGTTCTCTTGTATTTCTCTTCAAATAGGACTCTCTCAAAACTTGACCCAATGCTGCTCAGCCCTTTGAAAAACATATGCTGCAGTAGTTCTTAAATAGAAAAACCTCATTGTGACCACTGTCCTAGCACCATCTCACTACACATGCACTACACGAGCATTCAGGTTTTGCACTCAGATTGGAACAGTTGAGACTTACTGGGCTTGTACCTTTACACTACCCTCCTTCCGTCCTACCTGTACAGTTGTGCTATTCTGTTGTGCGCTGCACGTGGGCACCATAGTACAGTGGTTCTCAACCAGGGTGCCACAGGAAGCTGCATAATGTTAGCAGTTAGGTATGCAAACACAATTCACAAGATAAACCAATGTTTTCAAATAAGAATCCGTACAGTTACACCCATTCTGATCTACTGTGGTCCGAGTTCTTTGCAACAGAAAAAAGTTTGTCTTATTTTTCCATAGTAAAAAAGAAGAAAAGAGCAAGAATTAAGAGCTGGCATTTTCTGAGGGGTGTCTGGAGTCTATGGAGGAGTGCCTTGAGTCTAAAAATTGAGAGACTGGTATGGCCTCTACACTTAGTTTCCTTCCATCCTGTTATTGCAGGAGAGCTATATTATCAGAATTTGTTGGAATGGAAGGGTTGAGAGGCGTGGCCCCCAGTCCTTTGCAATCCTTGAATTAAAGTCATTTATGAACAAGTGCCAGCACCCTTGTCAAGCTGGTGGGCATTGCCCTCATTTTACTTTAGCATTTCTACAGACACTGCCCTACCCCTATTATCCCCAGCTATGCAGCTGTATTAGAGCCCTCACCAATAACTGCAGCACATTTACCTTAAGGCAAACCAGGCTGACAATTTTTCAGCCAAATCTCACTGCATGGCTAGCTCAGAGGTAACATAAAATGCACATTTCAATAACACTATTTTTATCGCATAATCACACTTTTTCCTCTTCCTGAATCCTATCGCAATTAGATGGCTGATTAATCATGCTGCACATTTCACTTAGCAATTAATTACAGCCACATTTGCAGCTTGAGGCTAGGTACTTATGACTACAGCACATGACACTAGTGGGTCAGTTCAGATTTTACAAAACAAGTTAGATGTGCACAACTTGCTGTAAGCAGCCAACAGCCGTTTTATTTACTAGTTACAAGACAGTTAATTGTTTTGTAACAGAGTAGAAAAGTAGCAGGCTAGAAATATACTGGGTAATCCTCCAGTGTCCGTCTATGAAAGACACCTACACTGTAATCCAAAAGGAGCACGTTCTGCTTGTGTAGACATATCTAAACTAGCTTTAAACTGGCTGGTTTGGGCCAGTGGCAAAATGGTGTTTATAAAAAGTCTGCCTCCTGAGCCTTTTTGTGGGATCCTAGACAGGTTTTTACCAGTCACATTGTGCTGCTGCAGCTATCAGTACCAATGCTGCATAAACTACACAAGTTGCATTCACACCTTTGGATTGTAGTGTAGACATATTGTGGTCTCACTTTAAATAGAATACTAGTTACTAGTAGTTAACAGAAATCCACTCAAACTGATAGACTGTTCTTGGAAGGATCAGTACTGGAAAAGCAGAAGAATCTTGAGATTGTAAATGTAACTCAGTCCAAAGCTATCAAGAAAGGGAGTATCTTCCCCCACTAAGCCCGACTCTAAAGTATAGATTTATAGGAGAGCCTGAACTAAATCCCCTCATTACTGTCTGATGGAATGATTTCCTGCAATTAAAATAAAGGTAGCTCATTATGGTGTTTTATTTTTACTACAGAATTTAATTCATTTTTAGAGTGTAGGGTCCAAAACAAATGAGGAAGCACTTGCAATTTGTTCAACCACAGTTTGCTTGTATTTAGCAATACAGTTCTTAAGCCAAGGCAACATTAATTTTCATTGCATGAGACTGGTGAAGAACAGGATGTGGGGAAAAAAGCCCCCAAGAACTATGATGAATTTGCTGAGGAGATTTCAAGGCAAAAAATCATGAAGACTGAACCCTTTCCAACTTACCTTGAAGAGTGTTTCTTGTCTTCTTAGCTGAGTTAACCTCTGGTTCGCACCTAGGGCTGCTGCCACTTTGATCCCTTTGTCAATGTATTTAGGAGGAAGTATAGATCCTTTCCTAGCACCTCTGCAGCAATTTTATTCAGAGGGGCAAGTTCAGAAGAGCCAATGATAGGAAGGGTACTCAGCTTGTTTGAGGACTATGCAGGAGAGAAATGTAAGGTGTTGAGCTCAGCCAACACCAGAGACCTGTTGTATGGAATAATCTTGCTGGAAAGTCTATTTAGAGAGAAGCAGCTGGCGAAACCCCCTGTAAATAAGGTATGAAAATGTGTTGCTGGGTGTTCAACTTTCAGTTTACTTACCTAGATAGGAAAGGTCCCTTTGTCCTATGCATAACTGAAGAAGCAGAACAAAACTGACAAGTTCTTAAGTAACTGGGATGCATTGCTAAGCTAGTGACTGCCTTGTGCTAGTTCTGCAAGCAAGTTAAATGAACAAAAAAGCCTAAAAGTAGATCTCACCCCACAAAGTCCTTAATTTCTTCATAAATTTCTTTGTAAAGGATTATTCTTATTTTCCAGACAGGGAAAACAGGTACAAAGTGAAACAAAGCTGGAAGCAAGGTGAAGATTCACTGTAAGATCCGAGAACCCTGCTTCAGTGAAGAAGGGAAGAGTTAAACTGTTGTAGCCCTGCTCCTTTTTCAAGGCTCAGGATGGGAGGCTTGTGATAATGGTTGCATGCCTGGAGGCTGTAACTAACACTTGATATAACACTGGAAGTTTTTGCTGCACGATCTATACCAAACCTCAAAGAAGAACAGAGCAGGAAATTTATTCACAGTAGCTCCAACATGCCACTGAAGAGGAAGAATGCATCATCCTGCCCCACTTCCCAGATGCAAAAGAGGCCCTGTTCTTGCATGCTTTGTATCATTTGGAGCATTTTGTATATTCTCTGGATTACAGAACGCGTCACAAGCTTGCAAAATGCTATGAGAATTCTTTGGCATTATTCAGGCCTCCCTGGTTAACGAGCCTGCCCACTGCTTCATCAACTGCATCTCATCTTAATAAACCATTTCAGACCTAGGTGTAAGAATAAAAGCCAGAACCAATATCATTATTGAAGACACTTGTTTAAACATTTTCAATGTTTATAGGTTCTGGGCCAGATTCTCAGATGCTGTAAATTGGCATAGCTCTGTCAGAACTGGTTCACTAAGAATGTGTCTAAATTGTGACAGCGTGTGAGGAATCTTGGTTCAAGATAGGATGCTACAATACATTCTGCAGCCCTTAACTGACATCTGAAGTTTGAAGTAGTCTCATTTGACCAGCTGCATATAGGGACACCCTCCCTGAGCTCACATTTCTGGTTACCAAAATGAGCTAGGCCAGGGAAGAAAGTCTTCAGTATCAAGTACCAATTTTACAGCATGTAAAGCATGAAGTTCTAACATGGAAATACTCTATTTGAAGCCAGTAAAACTATTAAGCCTCAGACTGTGATTTACATTATACAAATTCTATTCTGCCTACACTTTTATACCATTATCATCATGGTGCTGGAAATACCTCTCCTTCCCCACGTTAAGGAAAGCAACAAACCTTACAACCATGTTTTCTCCCTCTTCTTTAGAAGAATGATCTACGCTACTTGATTTATATTCCAGGGCCAGATAACTCCTGGGAGATATTTGTCTAGAAAGGGATCGTGAATTGATGCCCTGAAAGCTGAAATATGACTCTCATAAGTTTCCCAGGGAAAAGTGTTATTGATGAGGTGGTATCTCATAACAGTCTGTCCATGATCTGGCCAGCATGGCATTCCAAGTATTAACTTCATATTAATTACCTGTATAAAGAAGTGAAAGTCTTTGAGGTACCTTGCAATCATGACAGACTGAATATAACAAAGACAGATGCTCTAAGTCCAGGATTACTCTTAGGATACATCTTTTAGTCCCAAATTCAGGTGTGTGTTTTTTTTAATTGATTTGAATTGTATCACCTCCAAAATAATAACAATGTTACAATATTTACTTATTTAAATGCATTTTTGTTATGATTTTATGCAAAAATTAAAGAGATGGGGACACACTCTTGAAGCTCTTACAGACAGGCTTTAAACTGCATTAGTCATCACTGTACTTAGCCATATTTGAGGCAGAAAAAAACAACAACAACAAAACAAACTTAACCATCCACTTCATGACCATCACTGCATTCCCCTTCCCAAAAAGGAAGGAAGAAGAAAAGGGCTCGGCCTTGAAAAAGGTCTTCAAAGTAAGATGTGAGCTATTTCCTACAAGCTTATAGTGAAGTTGAAATTGTGAATGAAGCCCTACCAGCAGCCTCTACTGTTTTTAAATGGAAGAGCTCCAGTACCTCTGATGATAGAAGCTCTGGCAGAATGACGGGGCTCAACCATAGGCTTTGGTATTCCTCAGACTGACACTCTAGCCCACTTACTGCCCCACATATATAGATGGGTTTGGTGGCTGCGATGTGGCTCTGCAACATGAGATACTTGACTTATCTGGCCTCTATGGGTGCTTGTATATGTGACGAAAATTGGCCATTTTTGTGGTTTAATTGCATCATGCTGTACACGTGTGGGGGTTTTTACGATTTAAATGATTTTGCTACGCTGCAAACTAAACCACATCCGCATTTAGTTTAGTCTGTAACGTAGCTATCTGTAACATTGCAGGCTTTGACAGCTTGCCCCCCTGCAGCGGGAGAGGCGGGCTGCAGGGAGAAGTGGCAAGGGGCCCAATTCTTTTTCCCCACCCCCCTGCGGAGCCTGCCCATGTCTCCTGTGGCAAAGGGGAGAGCTGCCAATGGGCTGAGCAGCCCCTGAGCTGCTTCCTTCCTTCCATGGCAGTGGCACCTGCTGGGGCTGCCTGGGAGGGTGGGTAGCAGGCAGGTGCTGCCCCAACTAGGACTCAGGGAACAATTGGATTGGGCTGGGTGCTGCCCGTGAGCTAGGGCAGCATCTGCTTGCTTACTGACCGCCTGGGTGGCCCTGGAGGGTGCCACCGCCATGGAGGCAAGGTCTGGGGCCCCCTGCTGGCAGCTTGTCCTGACTGCAGGAGACATGGGCAGGCTCCATGGAAAAAAAGGACCAGTCCCCTTGCCATTTTTTTTCCCCTCCTCTCTCTCAGAGAAGTCTGCTTGTACGAGCTGCCGCCAGGCCATGCAGCCCCTGAGCTGCAAGAGTGGGGGAAGAGGGTGGTCCTTCCCTCCATGATGGTGGCGCCTCCTAGGGCAGCCTATGCAGGGTGCTAGCTGCACAGGTGCTGTCCCAGCTCTCAGGCAACACCCACTGGACCCCAATCTTTCCCCAAATGCACTGGAAGCCTACCAGGCACAACTTCCTGCACAGGTCTGGGGAAGAGATGGATCTGGCAGGTGCTGCCTGTGAGCTGGGGAAGCACCTGTGCAGCTAGCACCCTGCCTGGGCAGCCCCAGAGGATGCTGCCACCAGAGAGAGAAGGACCACCCCTCCTTCCACCCCCTTGCAGCTCAGGGGCTGCATGGCCTGGGAGCAGCTTGCACAGCAGGCTCTGCTGAGAGGCACAAAAGAGCAGTGAGGGGTGATCTTTTTTGTGTTTGTTTTGTTTTCCACAGAGCCTGTCCACCTCTCTTGTGGCTGGGGGCCAGCTGCTGGGGGCCCTGGACCTTCCCTCCATGGTGGTGGAAACCCCTGGGCAGCACCCGCCTGCTAGCAGCCCAAGGCAGCCCTGGGGGGTGCTGTCACCACAGAAGGAAGGATCAGGGTCCCCCACAGCTCAGGGATCACTTGGCCTACTGGCAGCTTGCCCTCTGGCAGCAGATGTGGGTAGGCTCCGCAAAAAGAAAGAGAAAAACAAAAAAAGGATTGGGCCCCTCACTGTAACAGTGACAGAAGCCCTTAACATTGAAATGGTTGCTATTTAATCGTAGAAATTAAAAACACGCCATTTCAATTTAGGGGACTAAGCCCCTGTGATGTGTACAAGCAGCCTATATCTTTTTGAAGACATTTCAGATTCCTGAGTAAAATCTCTCTTGAAATCAGAGTTCCTAGTAAAAATTGTAATCAAAATAAAACATGTATATTGAAGCAGAAATAGTACTAAACCCCTTTTTCTAATATTTTAGGCAAGGATAGCGCTGTCTTTTTGCAGCCATTATTATGGCTCTTCAGTGCCTCACATGAAGCTTAGTAATGTGACCTAGAATTAAAAGAAATATTCTTCATTCCATGGATAAAGCCAAAGATAGCATCTAACCACCAAACATGCCACATCTACTCCAAGAACTGCCCCTTAATTACACTGCACTGTTCTAGGTAGTCTTCTTCATAAACTGAAAGCAGTGTAGCTATAGCTGAACAGTGCGGCAGGTGGAATAATGAGCATTGGATTCAGTAAGTGGCACTTGCTAAGAAGTGCTCATTAGCCAGTCAAAATACTATGCAGATGCAGCCATAGTGCTTTCACATTAGGAAGCAGCTTGCCCAGAGAAGTGTAGAATGCTTAAGAGTCTCACTCGAACCCACCAAATTTGCCCTGAGGATTGGGCTACAGCATGTTGTATATACAACAGTGAATTTTAGAAAGTTAATGGATCTATTTGCAAAAGAAAGATGTGACATCTTGTTAATCTCTCATATTGTCCCACCATGTTCACTTAGATGACAGTTCAGATTCTATGCTCAAATTTCTCCTTGGCCTCTTCCTCCAAGATGGTCAGTTAATACAATTTAATTGGTAACCTGATGCGGGTACCTCTTCACGAGACAAGGAAGTGATGAGACCGTTTTCTTAGCTACAAGTCTTTGGGCTCCAGTATGTATATATTCATTCTACTTCACAGAGTCATTTATCTGCAATACTAAATCCTGGGACACTAGGTCAAATTTTAAGACGACACACTGAAAAGCAAGACACATTGCTTTTTCATATTTGCTTTGCAATATGCCTTAAAGGCTCTCTAGCATCATTAGTGCTTAAACCTCAAAACACAAAAATACAAAGGCAGGAAATGCCGCACAGCGACAGAGGTAATCTTCTAAAATGAGAAATCATTATGTGATAGATAAGAGTAGAAATAACAGTTACCTTTCTTTTCAGAACACTGAGCTTTTCAACTACTCCATCAAGGAGACTAACAACTGAATCCACAGCAGGACAACTGCTCAATGTCTTCTCCAGCTCTGCAACAACCATAGTAACGTGGCTAGTCTCTCGATCAATGTTTTTCTGTGCAGCTCGAAATCGTTTATTCAGCGTTTCGTATGGCACCTTAAAAAAAAAAAAAGAAAAAGAAAAAAAGAGAGAGGTTAAAATGAACCTCGGTGTTAGTGTATTTAAAAATGGAGACGTTAGTATTAACCCACTGATACAGACTTTAATATTTCTAGCTTAGCAAGTTGCCTTTTAGCTTTAGTAACCAAGACTTTTAAGCTCTCTCATTGGGACAATTAAGCAATTTCCACTCAAGATTATGCTATAGCAAACAGGACAATGTGATCCATGACAGATTATTTTTTCACATCAATTTCACTCTTCTACTTTGACCCCAGCAAGTTTAGAGCTTAAATCCTACAGTAATGGAGTAGAGGAAAAAAGAAGGGAAGCAAGTATATTGCAAAAAGAAAAATGAAAAGAAAAACCAACCCACATTCTCAATTATCCACAAATAAAAGGCTTTGCCAAAATAGAAGGTATGTTCTTTAAGAAGCTTCACTTGTTTGCTTAGACTGGCTTTTGCTAGCTGTCCTCAGGTCATGCAATAGTTCTATATGGCCACTCAAAAGAGTGAAAATCACAAACATAGCCTTAATGCTTAAGAAATCTATAAGCAGACTCTAAAGTCACGAGAAAGTGAAGAATCGCTCTAGCAACTTCCTTCCATTAAAGGATTTCTTATACTAATATAAAAGGTAGTTGCTGCAAACAAGTCTATCGTTTGCAGCAACATGGGATAAGAATAACTACCTCTCATTAACAAGCGTCCTCCTGGGAACTTTTCCCATACCATACATTCAAATGACACACCGAGAGCCATAGCCACATGGGAGCAACATACTATCATGGCCCCAACATGTTGCTATTTAGAAGTATTGACTGTATTTGAATTACTGTACTACATCAGGAAAGGATTATTTGGGTTAAACTGAACACAGGCAGAAGGTAGAGCAGGGTGGCACCTTAGACAAAATTCAAAAAGGTATGAGCTTTCATAGGCAACAACCTGGTATTTGATGAAGTAGTTTTCTGCTTACAAAAGCTCGTGCCTCTCTGAACCAGCTAGTCTCTACGCCAGAGATGTGGTCTGTCACAGCAAACACGCACTGTGCTATGTTGCGTGCAGCTGTATAAGCGGTGAAACGTGCGTCAGTGCACCAAAAATGGCGGCAGTGCGCTTTTGAACTAGAGCATCTCCGATGTGTTTTAGTTCAAAAGTGCGCTGCCACCATTTTCCCAAGGTCAACGCACATTTCACCACTTACACAACTGCATGTGCTGCAGTGCCAGGTGCTTTTCAAAGTGCTTGCTGCTGTGGAGCATGCATGTGTACAAATGCCCTAAGGTGCCAACCAGTCTTACCTTCTGCCTGTAGCATATAAGAATTCCAATCTAATGAAGCTGTTGCTGGTACATGAGGCTAGACTTGCTGTCCTCTGGACTTCTTTAATTCATTCTCAACTTGCCTTGGACGTTTCCTGTTCCAATACCAAGTAGATGACATTTCCTAGGGTAATCAAGACCTAATACAGCTGCATATTGTAATGTATATATGATGGGCTTCTTATATAAAACAGTGTTCAGACCATTCTCTGAAAAAAAAAATCAATAAATCTAACAAACACACAGGCTATAGGTGGAGAGGGATGCCCTACCCCTCAGCAACACGTAGAGTACTGCTGTACTGGGGAGAGTCAGTTGGGCCATTGACTGATTGATTGATTGATTGACTGAGATATCTATCCCTCTCTCTCTCTATTTTAAGTCACGGTCAGGTTAAAAAACTTTTGAAACAGTTAATTTTGATGACATTTAATTTGGGAGTAATCTATCCCCCCACTTGCAAAGGGTATAAGAGGAGTTAAAAGCAACTTACAGTAAATTTTAGACCGTGTCCACCAGCTTGCCTGCATCACAGAGGGCTCAGAGTGAGTAATTCATATGTTAGGTTGTATGACCTCACAGCTCCAGCAGTCACCACAGCAACAAGAACTTCAGATCTAAAAACATCCCTGTCTGGTTCCCTATGTAATTATTTATGTATTGTTTCAAGATAAAAAGTTCTTAAGAGCCGATTTTCACCACATTCATGCTAGCTGAATTGTGTCTTCAATCAACAGGAAAATAATTAGCAGACCGATTTTATATTATTTTTTATGAAAAGAAAAAGAAAAATGAGCCCCTCTCCCCACAATAAATCAGTGTGTTGCACCCTGCATATGAGTCAAATCCTTTCCAGCATGGCATTTCTAATCAACTAAAGTCACCTTGCTGGGGTCACCTTGCCCCAAGCTGTCTTTCCTGCTAGGTGCAGGGGGCTGGAACCGATGATTTTCCGAGGTCCCTTCCGACCTTACAATCTATGAATCTATAAAGTACTCCTCCATCCACCTTCCTTCCAGGACCCTCATGTACAAGACAATACCTTCAGACTCTTATTCCCCAAGTCTCTGGGCTCAGAAGTACTCTCTTGTAACAGATGCTAGCTGGTGTGCGATATAAACCTGGTGGTCTTTACAACGGTCTAGAGGACAACCCCAGGAAGTACCAATCCAAGCTTGGGATGTGGTGCTATGTACCACCAGAACAGAGGGCAGGGGGATGGGAAAAGTAAGTAAATCACTTGCCAAGCTTCAAAATGGCAAACTGGTTCCTCTTTTCCACCTATAATAGGACTGGCAACACTGAGATACTGTAGATAAAATATACAAGGCCTTCTCTCCTCAGAAAGATATAAAAAAACCCAATCAACCAGAAGAGAAACAAATAAAGCTTCGTTATATAGAATGGCATACTGCAGCTGTATCACCTTCACTGATCTCTCAAAACTGAGAAGTTGACAAGTTTTTAACAGGGGAGGGGGAAAAAAGGGTCTTTTTTTTAGTTAAGGACAGAATAAAAATTAGTTGCTCAAGCCTTAGATGGGTTAAATATTTCTCTCCCCCAACATGCATCTTTTCATCAGCCCTCACCTGATCCTCCATCAACAATTTCACCTTCAATGTAGCAGTTTTCCTTTTTCTCCCACATCAGAAAATGTTCATCTTTTCCAATCCCTCCCCCCCCACCTTTTTGGGGATCAACTTAACAGCTCCAAGATCATCTTATTTCTCATGGTTTTTTAGCAGGGAAAGAAAATTCTTTGAGTGCTATCTGGCATCAAGTTATGGAATTAGGTCCTTTGGAGATATATTTTTTTATAGTATACTGCAAAATGCTTCCATTAATATTCATCAAGAAAATTCTCTTCAGCTTCTTGCATCCATTGTGTTTAGCTTCTGCAAATATTCATTACTAGCAGGCATGTGCTGGAAACAGAATTTTAATTTCACATTTGCAAACTGCTCTTGTATGCAACCAATTGCTGAAGTGAATCTGCACACCATGCAGTCTAGCCAATCACTAGTAGCCAGCACAGCTCAAATATTCAGAGCAGACAATCCCTGGAGTTAAAGGAAAGAATAAAAAATTAGAGAAATGTAGTTAAGGTCCGGGTCTGCATTTCAGATCAGGTTTCTATTTCCAGCTCTGCTCAAGACTTTGTGTAATCCTGGTTAGTCGCTTCTGACAACCTTGATTTATGCGACTTCTGGTTTGGCTGAGCACCTTAAGACACCTTATAGGTACTGAGAATCCATCATCTGAAAAATCAGACCTCCCAAATCTGTGTCAAATCCGACACCCAAATTCACTCAAACACCATCTCTCAAGCAACAGGCTACTTGACCCCTATTCTCACTGAGGAACCAGGCCATGCAACAGACCCAGATGCAAGCTGTGCCCCCTCATCAGTAAGCAACCGTTGATCCTCTGGATCATGGTGTACAGAGTCAGAGGCCTAATGAATCTTTTTGTGGCTGACAATCCCAACTCAAGAGCCACGCAGCTTGTTACAAAAGTTTCACAGATCCACATGTTGTTTGAGTTAGAGTCCAGGTTTAAAGAATGCTTTTTTTCTCTCACTTTGCTTCTATCCTCTGGATCAAAGCCACTTCACGTTGACCTGCACCCAGTGCCAGATGTTCCTTCCAGATTGGATGGGATTCTGCATGATCCTCCTGGCTTTTTACACTGATGTTGAATGACTTCATATAATCTTTGCACACACCATGGTACTGCCACAGAGGGCAAACTCACTTTCTAGAGCTGTCCCAAATCCCACTATACAAAATATTCTTGGGGACATGGTCTCCTCTCATTCTACCGAGATGGTCAATCCATCACAACCTCTTCTTCTTGATAGCGGTTTCTAAGGGTCAGTCCTGAATGCTCCAGTATCTCCGTGTTTGATATTCTGTCTTTCCATTTTATTTTCAGGATCTTCTGCAGACATCTTACATGGAAGCTGTTCCATCTCTTGATGTACCTTGCATATGTAGTCCACGTTTCTGAACCATAAAGCATGGATGACAATACAAATGTCTCATAGATTCGTATCTTCACCTTAGTTGATAGTTATTCCATGCATGTTTCTATAATAACTTGAAATTCTTAGCTGCTTTTCCAATTCTGTTAGTCAGTTCAGTCTGATGGTCAAGATTCCTGTTGATCATAGAACCCAAACAGCAAAAACTGTCAACAACACAAAGACATTTATCCTCCAGAACAATGTCAGACATTGGTTCTTCCACCCATTGGTACATGATCACAGTCTTCTTGAGACTAACTGCCATCGTGAAGGTTTTACATGACTCAGAAAACCTGCCACATCTGCAAACAGAAAGTCTCTCAGTACCACTTCTTTTACCTTGGTTTTCACTCTAAACCGTGTGATTTTGAACAAGACTCCATCTAGTCCGGTTCAAAGATAAATGTCATCAATGCTGTCCTTGAATGCATGAAGAACTAGGAATGAAAAGTAAAAGTTAAAAAGCACGGGGGGCCAAGACACACCCCTGCTTCACTTTGTTGCTAATGTTAAATGTTTCACTTATTTTTATACACTACAGTTGCCCTCATACTCAGCCCCTCATCAGTACAAACCACATACCCGCTGGACCAAATAACACAGATTGCAGCTCCCAAGATTCAGTCATCTGCACCTCTACCAACTTCATGTACACCATCACCTGTTTACAGTGCCCGTCTACTGTCTACATTGCACAGATGGGGCAATCCCTTCCTGTAAGAATGAACAAACACTGATCTGACATCAGTTCCAGGAAGACACACAAGCCTGTGGCAGAGCACTAACTTCCTTCGATATCCCACCGCTGACCTCAGGATAGCCGTCCTTAAACAACAGAACTTAAAAAAAAACCCAACCCACCTTGAATGAAAAATTGTAGAACAAGAAGTCATCCACAGACTCGCTGGTGGCAAGTGTGATCTAAACCAGGACTATGAATTTTTATCCCATTACCTGGATTAGCTTCTGAGACCCTTGCTCCTCTGGATTTATTTGTTTGCCTCTCGCAGCACTTCCCCTCGCTTCTCTCCCTGTGTTTTGTTTAAATCACTCCTTGTATTTCATAGACTGCTCCCCATCATCTGATGAAGTGGGCTCAAGTTTATAAAAGCTTATGCATATCTGATTTAGTTGGTCTATAAAAGGTGCATCTCTACTTTGCCTTCCAACTAACATGGCTAACTACCTCTCTATCCAAATTCAGTAGTCAGGATAAAAACCATGGCTTTCACCTCTCTACATGTAGTTTCCCCATCTGTCCAAGGACAATAAAAGTTCCTTTCTCTCATGCTTTGTCTATTGAGTATGGAAGGTTTTTGACACAAGGGCCATGTCTATAATACTGGGACCTTTAATCTCACAATTGGCACTGCTAGGTACAAGCACATTACAAGTATTATGAAAAAAAAATACTGAATATGTTTCATGTGATGGACAGAAGCAAGGAAAGATTGGTCTGTAAACATACAGCAGAGGAAGAGTTTACATGTCAAGTTATTTTTCTAAGTATGTATTCAAGAAAAAAAACAAACTATCCATTTAGTTTTAGCCATTTGCTCCTCTTTATCATCTAACAACAAGGCTACTCTCCCAGAAATTTCATTAAAGTGGAGGAACTTGGGGGGGGGGGGGGGGACGGGGGGGGCTTTAGTTTCAATTTCTCAACGGTGAAGTATCACAGAATTGCAGGGTTGGAAGGAACCTTAAGGATCACTTAACTCAAGGATGTTCTGTACCAAAATTATCTCTGCATTTGACTGCATACTAGCTGTTTGTTGCAGGAGTAGCAATTCTGAATATCAGGACTGTTGTTCAGGGGCCAACTGCTCCCCTTGCCCTGAAGACTGCACACTGAAGCAATCTGTTTAAGAGAATCATCTGCCTACACTGTTTAGAAAGCTCTTCCAGATAAAGCTTTGAATAAACTTTGCTAATAAAGGACTTGATCCTGTATCTGCTTGCACGCCAAAAATCTCGACTCCTCCAATGGGAGATTACTTCCAGTTGGGGTCCAAAGGCAGAAGAATTTGGGGGCAAGTTCTTGCGTCTGTCATTCATTATATAGTGTCTTTTTGAGATGAAGTCACGTTCCTCAAACCAGCTTACTTTTTCAAAGTGTTCTTCAGACATTACAGTTGAAATAAAACCTGGCAGTTAGGCAGTGTAAAAGTCACCAGACATGGTAGTCACTTTGATTTTTTTTTTTTTTTTTTTATATATATAGTAAATCAATGAAAAAAAATTGATAAAACCAAGCGATTGTAGCACTTTGGAACATATATTTTTATTGAGCTAAACCATCTCTGTTGATAAGAGGTCAAACAGAAAATGATAATTGTAAACCCATTATTTACACAATAATTTAACCAGCTTGCTGACCAAAAGGCCATGTAAAGGAAGGAACATTTTGCACTACAAAGCTGGATGGAAGTAAGCATAGTGAGCAAGAGGATAAATCCAGATTGGTAGCAGAGATGCAAGGGAGGCAGTTCACTATGACAACTGCATAAATAGTGCAGGTAAATGTGAACTAAGCCATTTGACTGGAGAGATTGTACTGGACTTGGAAAGAAAAAAAAAATGTATAGGTCAAACAGGTTATGTGGTTCTCTGCATTCTCAGCCGATTCAGCTGCAGACAATGCAAAAATATAACTCTGGAGAGAGGTGGGTTGTGGTAGAAGATACAATCACACCCATAATGCTAGAGGGAGGGAAAATATGGCCAGTCTCCTTTGCAAACCAGCTATAGAATAAGCCCCTGAAGGCTCCTAAACCTGTGCAAGTTAAAGCACCCAGTAGGTTGTACAGCTAGCTTAGGACTGTGCAAGTGCTTTATGCCCTTTGGGGAAGACACCTACTTCTAATCTTTTCCTGAAATATGCTGCACAGCAGCTGCATCTGGCCTTGACTAGACCACAAAGAGCTATTTTACATGTACATCTTGTCAAATCCAAAACAATTTTGTAAACCTAACGATTTGTTTCTAAAATGTACTTGTACCATGACGCTACAGAAACCTCTCTCTCTCTAAGCCTCTGCCTCTCCCAACATAATCTCTTCACCAAGCACTCAAAATTGAGATCTTTTGTAAATAATACATTTTAGGCTTTAGTTGCCTTCTGGTTTCTGATAGTCTAGAGTACACTCTAGGTCACATCTTCAAGTTTCTTGGCAAACATATGGACTAGAAACTCTCTCTTCAGGCAAGCTGAAATTCACTTGATTTCAGGACTTGGAGCATTAGCCTCAAACTTCACACATGTAGTTGAATCAAAGACATGGTGACCAAAAAGAAAAATCAGTTCAAGTTACAGGCTGTATTTGCTTCCTTTGGATTCCAGGTTACAGGTGAACAGGGCATAACCAATCTAAATGGTCATAAACAAACATTTGAAAAAAGTTGAGGTTTAAAAAAATAAAAATAAAATAAAAAATGTTTTGAGTTTTAAACATACCGATACACAAGTAAAATACATCTTGCATTTATAACTGGCTTCTAAACAAACAGTGAAAAAACACCCAACAAGTTTTTCATCATTTTCTGCAGAGAGAAAGAGTTAAAAACCTGAATACACTGTTATCCTAAATAACTGTGTATAGGCAGTGTATTTTTTTGGTTAGCAAGCAGCACTAAGTTCAGCAGAAAGACTATATTTAGTTACAAACGTTACCAAAGAAAATCAAGTTTTCCTTTAGAAAAAAGCTAAAAATAGAAATTTAAATTAAATTAAAATCAATAGCCTAAAATCAATCCACCCCGTTTATAAATGAGACTTGTATTACGTTTTGAGTGCGTTTGACCCTTTTTTCAGTCTAAAGCTACTCCACTAACCATTTTATAGGGCTTCCCCCACCCTTTTCTTTCTTTCTTGGACTTTCCCCAAGTACATCCAAAGATACTCAATTCAGTGAGCTGGCTAGTCATACAATATGGTGCTGGCTCTTCCTTTCCCACCTGTCACTGCTTCTACAGCTGCAGAAGCAAGCCCAGAGGACTGAGAATAAAATTGGAAACAAAAATAAACCCAGCTTAATTCACTCTATTACACAAGTACCAATGAGGAAATGGGAGTAAATGGGATAGAAACAGGCATTGGAAAAGAACATCCAGAAAAGTTACTCTCCTTCTCAACATACTATTTTGTATTTAGAAGGTAGGGTACAAATGCACCTTATAAACTAACTGAATTAGAGATCAATAAGCTTTCATGAGCAAAAGCTCACTTCTTCAGATACCATCTCGGCAGTCCACTTCATTTGGCTGGGCATGATGCTGTCCATAAGCAAAGACACATAATTAGCTGTTACAGTCTGACAGTCAGGAATCTGATTACATGAGTTCTTGTTCATAAAAGCTTATGTATCTCCAATTCAGTTAGTCTATAATGGGGAACTCAAACTCTGGCTCACAGGTCAAATGTGGTCCAAGGAGTCAAAGGAATCTGGCCTACAGGGCTTCTCATGCATCATGAAATTTGGCAGCAAGGGAGTGGTGGCAAAAAATATGGTTGCGGTCAGGCTGCACTCCCTCCTCTAGGCACAGGTTGGAGTCAAGATGCACCCCCCTCCACATGACCAGATGGAGCCCTGTCACGACTGCCCCATGCCAGATTGATGCCTTAGCTGGATGCAGCCCGTGGATGGCTTGGACACTGCCTATCTGGCTCACTGGCAAAAAAGCTTGAGCACCACTGGTCTATAAAATGCATTTCTACCCTGCCTGACTTTAAGACTACACAAAGCTCTATTCTGCCTTTACTTCCCTACATATGAAATTATTTTACTTGCCAGGAGATCATTGGACAATTGTGCTCCATACAACTGTAAGCAGGTACAACACATACAATGGGTCCCCCCACTTCTGTCAAAGAGCGCAGCTCTGCTTCAGCTACCAGACTTTTCCTGTTAATTTAACTTTTCAGTACCATCTAGGTGCCATTTTTGTATCGAGTTTTGGCTTTACTTCAAGACAGTCAAGTGAAGATTTGCTGTTCAATTACAACAGTATAAATGTAAGAAGACATCTAAAAAATTCTGCCACCTTGTTAGCAAAATTGCATGTTTGGCAATAAAGTTACTGAGTCTGCAACTTTTCCCATGGCAGTGCCAAACCAGAAGGGAGTTTATTAAAATGGTTGTCACAGTGCATATGTGCATACATGATGCCCTACACCCAACTTCTACTGTTTTTGTGTAAGTCCAGCATTAACCACAGAAATTTTAAATCATTACAACTACTGGTATCTACATCAATGTCCTTTTCTTAACATTAATACAGTTACTACTGACAAAAAAACAAAACAAAAACTTCTAAACATGCAAGATTTTTGTGCACAGAAATAACTGTACGTAGAACAGATAAATGCATATAAAATGTACTGCATGTGTTTTTAAACATTTGACGGGAAACATAAAACCAGACTAGCAGAAACAATTATTGCATTTTCATTCCATTCTTTTAAAAGATATAGATTACAGACGATTAGACTGCATAGCCTATCCAGTAATTATACTTGCGAATTAATGTACAAAGGCTCAGGTACATTTTAATATCTCTGAAGCAGGAATCAGACCGTACTGTTTTTATAGGAAGAAAGGCCCAAATTCTGATTTGGGCCTGTCATGGCAACACTAAACAATCAAAAACTGAATTACTAATAACATTATGAATTAACTGAACTGGATATTTGGGTTGGGGGGGGGAGGGGGAAGAAGTTCCATAAATCAGCCTACTGTTGAGTGAGAGAACTAAAAATCAAATGTTGCATCTAAGGACCTGGTTTAATGGGTAAAAAAAAAATGGAAGTTTATTTTCAATCATGTTTTCACATGCTTTCAAACATGTGAAAAGCACCACATACAGGTTAATGTATTAACAGATTGGGCCCCCTTGCCTTTACAAACTGTTAATTCAACCTCAGCTAAATTAAACACACAGCATACATACCAACCATTCTCCTACCCCAGACAGAGACAAAGAAGGAAAAAAAGGAAATGAGAGGCAGCAATAATGACATATTTTAAAAAAGAAAAAAAAAAAGAAGTCCAAGCATTTAGAAGAAAAGTAGTGCTGCAGGGAACCAGAAGATCATCTCCCCCAAATACTTTAATAGTAATAATAAAAAGACTGAAGTAGAAGTTAGTCCACCCATGGCACACACGTGTGAACTGCAAGTCGTATCCTTTATATGAAAGGTCCACATTTTATATTACTTCCAAGTGACTAAACAAGTGGAAGAGTCAGTGGTACACAGGATTCTACCTGAAGAATGAAGCAAGTTTAGAGAATCTAAAGTCTTCAAGTCTTTCTAAAGCAAGCAACAGGTACAGCATTTCTATATATAGGAGTAACGCGATACATAACACTTGTGCGCAGTAGTTGTTCATCTGTGAATCTCAACAAGTATTTCAGTTGTCCTGGAAGTAACATCCTTGCATTACAGATGAGTTTAATGAGAGTGTAATTTACATTGCCACTGATTTGCAAAGCCAATAACAAAACACAGGCCTCTAGACTTCCAGCTCCCTGATCAATCTTCTCTGGAATCTATACAATAACCCACTACAGCCTCTTGCAGCAATAATATATTTTTCCTGCAGTTTCTGAGTTTGCTTAACCAAAATGCAAAAAACAAACCAACAAAAAATATAGCGGGAAAGGGTGCAGTAAGGGAACCAAAACACCACAAGAAAGAAAGCAGAAGGGAGGAGACAAATACTGAGAGTGAGGCCTAAGAACAGGGGCTGGATTTAAGCTCAATTTTGTGCAGGTGTTCATGCCAAGAATTAGAAGCCGAAGTTCAAGGACTAAAAGGATGGACTAAAAGTCTTACTATAAAATAAAAGTTGTTTGTTGAAAGTCTGGTTAGTTGTAGGTGCAAGACTTTTTTTTTTAAATCTATGTTATGAAAATTTAGAAACATTTGGCTTGCATTTTAACTGAAAAAATATATATAGTGGAAAACTGAATATAAAATTTCCCTTGGTAACAAACATAGCTGTTTTAGAACAACAAAACGACAATTTCACTTTATAATACCATTAAATTAAAAAAGTAAAGTTCTTAAAGATAGAACATAAGGATAATATTAAGGGATGATGGTTGTGTAAAACAAACAAACTCGATATGGAATAGATTAGTCAGTTCTTCAT
>NW_005843428.1:0-3441 GCF_000455745.1 Alligator sinensis
TGGGCAGAGGAGAATGTATTTATAGTTGGCTTTTTTACTGGAGAGGACGGGAGTATTTGACCACGTCAGTGGGGAAATGTTCCTGGAGGCTTTGCTAGTGAAAGTGTACATGGATGCAAGGACTTGGGAGTTTCTCACGAACCTCCTGCAAAGCGATGGTGGCTCCGGTTTGGTTTTTATAAGGAGTTGTCGGACTTTATTTATAAAACTTAGAAAAGACAAAAAAGAGGCCAGTCCTGTTTGATACCTTTTTGCAATTGTACCGAAAGTGACTTATTCCCGTGCTCGCTTGCTCGCTGGCTTCCCCCGTGTCCCGCTGTGTCGCGTTGTCCGAGCTCGCACGTGGCGCTGTGATGTGATGGTGCCAGTAGCTGCTGCTGCTGTGTGGGTGTCCTGTCTTTGTGCTTCCATTGCTTTCCCTGGGTGACGTGTGGGGAGTGACAGGCCACTCTTCCCCCTTCCTTCAGGGCCCGTGGGCAGCTGCTGACCTTTCTGAAGCAAAGACAAAGCCGCTTGGTGGGTGTTGCTGTGGCTGGAGTCTCCCTGTGTGGTCTGTGTGCAGAGGGGCTCCTTCCTAGCTGGTGGCATGGGACCCTTGCTGCCTAGGGCTCCAGCTTCCCAGTGGGTGTTGCTGAACGTGATGGGCCACTTCCCCCAGGGCTTGCGCAGGAAGCGAAGCCCTGGGAGCTTTCCCAGGCATGTGCAGCTGGGACCAGCTCTGGGCTCTGATTTCCCTGAGATCCGATGGGCAGCACTTCAGTCCTGTGACCAGGACTCAGCAGACCATGACACGAGCTCCTTGAGCCTTGTGCAGGGAGGGGAGAGCCACTCCCTTGCTGCCAGGGGTTTGTGTGGCAGGGAGGGAAGCCCTGGCACTGGTGGTGCCTCCCCTTCCTGCTGCAGCTTCTGGCCATGCCCAGGCCTAGTTCTGCTTCCACAGACACTTCCCCTCTGCCTGCTGGTGTGGGTTGTTCTCGTGAGGCTGGACTAGGGCGTTAGAACTGCTGGACGAGGGACGTTGTGAGCCCAGAGGTCGCTGTGCAAAGCAATGCAGGCTGCACAGGTACCCTTGTGCGACCAGTTGCACACATGTCCTGGTCCTGGGCAGTCTGGGGAGGGTCCAGGGCAGAGGGATGGTTGGTGGGGGGGAAGAGAGAGGGGGACCCTCCTTGCTCTAGAGCTTGGGGTGAGCATGTGCTGCTCTGCCTTGATTGTGGGTCTGGAGGGCATGGTGCAGGGGGGATCTGGGTGTCTTGTGCTTCCGTCTCTGGTCTCCGTGTAGGTGGTCTCCGGGTAGGGACGTGGGGCCTCCTGGCCCTGGCTGGTCATACAGTGTTCAGTGCTGCTCCGCAGGCTTTTATCTGCCTCTGAGGTGTTGTCTTCCAGCTGCCCAGAAGGTGCCAGCAAAACTTTCTTGGGTGCTCCCGACTCCCTTCAGAGCCAGGCTGGGTACAGGGGGGCAACCCCCCTGGGGAAGCAAAGAGGATAGAGCAGGTCTCTGCACCCCTGCAGCCCAGGCACTGGCATTTGCTCCTGTTGCCTGTGGGATGCCGGGCTCTGGGTCCAGGAGGGTTTGGCTGGGGGAGGCCTTGTCAGTCATTGCATAGTGCCCAGAGCAGGTAGCCCTTTGTTACTGTAGAGAAGTAAGGCTGGAAGGGACCTCGAGATCATCTAGTCCAACCAGGGATCGAACCTGCGACCTCGGTGGTACTGGCACTGTGTTCTAACAGGGCACGGCCCCCAGTGCAAACCCACTTCCATCCTGCTGCAGCCCTGATGCACAGCTTGCCACGCTCCAGCCTGCTGGCTGCAACTGGGGGCCTGAGGCATGCCTTGGGGGACAGGGCCAGCATTGCTCTTCCCTGTGCTGGTCTGCTCCCTGATCAGGTGGATGTCCCTGCCTTGCCTAGGGGAGGGGGCACCGAGCGGGGTGCCTGGGACAGTGGTGCTGGGAGCAAGGAGCTGGGGCGCCCTTGTCCCTCTGCTGCTGACTCCCGGAGCGCCTGCCACCCCCGCAGGCAGCGCTGTCTCTGTGCTGGGGGCTCTGCATTGCACGCTGCCTGGGCTTGGTGGCTTCTCTGTCCTGGGCAGCCCCTGCGCCCCAGCCGTGCCCGCGGGTTGGTCCCTGCTGGAGCCTGCCACCACGCTGACTCCTCACGCTCGCTCTCGTGTACGCGTCCGCAGTGTGACGGTTCTTGTTTGAGGTGCTCGTCCGTTTGGTTCCTGCTGTGAAGGGTGTCGTGTTTTCTTTCTCCTTCCCCAGTACCTGTGCGCCTGGCGGGCAGGGTCTGCTCCCAGCCCAGCTGCCAAGCAAACACGTGCTGTGTATCCACCTGGTGTAGCCTGGGCCTGCCAGGCGTGCAGGGGACTTGTGTGTGTTGTGGTGAATCGTGTTCAGTGATCTTGTGGGTTGTGCAGCCTTGATGGTTCTGCTCTCGGGAGGGTGCGAAGCAGACTGCAGCGTGCAGGCAGGAGCCAGGGCCGTGCGCTCTTCCCGGGGCTCTGTGGCCGCTCTAGTGAGACCCTCGGTGCTCCCACGGCCCCAGCTGTGGCTTTCTGGCAGGAACAAAGATTGACGCTCTCCCCTCAGAGGGAGGTCCCTGTCCCCTTCCTGCCAGAGCAGGCAGCTGCTCCCTACCGCAGGGCAGGGAGCTGGGACTCGAGACAGGGAGAGGGGCAGAGCAGGCCCCTCTGCCAGGGGAGGTGGGCAGCGGTCAGGCTGGTGTCTGGGGCGCTTTGGCCACGCACGGCCCTTGCGCTGAGGGCTGGAAGGGGCCTCCAGCCCCCGTGGGGCGCAGCAAGGTGCTCCCAGGGCAGCCGCCCGCCCGCGTCTGACCTCGCTGCAGTCTGCCTGGAGCTTATTACACCCGCTGTCAAACCGGAACGTGACCAGAGATGTAATAGCGGGAGCACGCGCCACAGGCCCAGGGCTGCCCGGGGGTGAGGGGCCGCGGGCTCCGCTCCGCCTCGAACTCGCTTCTTTTCAGGTCCAAGAAGTCTCCGAGACGGGCAAGTCTTTTAGGAGATGGAATCGGAGCCGGCGCCACGGCCCGGTGGGCGGCCACGGCTGGGCCCGGACTCGTGACAGGGTGTAATACAGCGGCGCGGGCCGTCCCTGTGCTGCGGCCCCGTGCAGCCGAGCAGTATTTATTATAAATTATTGTCCTCCCCGCTCTGTAGGTGGTATCTGTGGGTGAGGGGCGCTGCCCCGCGGAGGTGTTGTTAATTTATTTCTGTATATAGTGTACGTTTGTTGATATGAGGCTTTCTTTATTTTGTATATGACCAATAAACTTCTTTTAAAGAGACTCGCCCTGGCGCTTCCTTGGGGGCCCCGCAGCGCTCCTCCCCGCGCGGCGGCGCTGCTGCGCAGCGGCCCGCCCCTCTCTCCCCTGCGCTCGGCGGGAGCAGCCGCTCCGGCCCGGAACCCCTGCTCACCGG
>NW_005843428.1:3833-5526 GCF_000455745.1 Alligator sinensis
GGTGCCCTCGCTCCCGAGCTGCAGCTGCCCGGGTCCAGGTCCTGGCCCTGCCAGAGCACGGCGGCTCCAGCGCAGGCTGGATGGGAGGGAAGGACGGGAGGCACGTGCCCTCTCCCCCCAGGCCATGGCTCCTGACCCTTTCCCCCTCGCCCCTCCGCAGCGTCTCCTGACCGCTCCGCCCTGCAAGCACGGGCACTGGCCCCGGGGTTCCCAGCTGGCCCCAAAAGGTGCCCCCACCCCCCACCGCCTCTGCAGGGGCAGACAGCCCCCTCACCCCCCAGTCCTGCTGCAGCCCCGCAACCCAGACTTAGCTGCCTGCAGCTCCCTGCGCATGGTGCTGCTCACTGCATAGACTTGCCCCTCTCCCTGCTCCTGCTGGCAAAGGACAGCAAAAACACAGACATTTGGTAAGATTTGAAAAACCTGCCAGGACAGAGATCGGAGGACTCAAAAAGAGGGCGTGTCTAGAAAAACCAGATGTATGGCAACCCTACTCAAGGGGCTGGGGCCTGAGGGGCATGGCCGCAGCCCTGTGCAGTGACCGGGCTGGGCCCTTCACAGCCCCGGGCTCCGCATCTCTAGCGGTGGTGCTTCAGGGTGTGCCCAGTAGGAGAGCAGCAGCCGTGCGATGGCCCTCGCCGAGGGGCATCGCTATTGGGGCTCCTCGTCCTCCCTGAGTGTTTGAGTCCCGGCTTGGTCTGGTCCAGTAGCCTCCTCCTTGAACTGGGCCCTGCCCCTGCCTTGGGGGAGGCCGAGCAGAAGTGGTGTCAACCAGCGGCGTGTAGGCAGTGGCTCGCCACAGCTCAGAGCAACAATGCTGCTTTCTTCACCTATTTTCTCTAGGTCTGTGATGAGCCCCAGGAGTTAAAGAGGAAAGTCAGCGAGTTGGCTGCAGCTGTGCGAAGAGCCAGGCACATGGTTGTCTACACAGGAGCTGGGATCAGCACGGTAGGGTTCCTGGAGCCAGCACTGACGATTTCTGCAGTGCCTGCAGCTGCGTGGTTCTGCCAGACGCCTTACAGGGAGCCTCTTGGGTAGCAACAGGATTGCAAGCAGTGTGTTATGAGCTCAGAATTGGGAGACTTAAGATCCCGTAGTCAGAGACTGGCCTGCTGCTTGCTGCAGACTGGGCAGGAAACTTGTCTGTTATCTGTCAAAAAGGTGCGCGTGGTTCAGGCGAGTTCATAGCTGCAGCATCCGAGGTCACTGTACGAAGGAGGAGCTGCTCAAACCGATCTGTGAGAGGCTGGCCTTCTCATCCCTTTTGGATCTCTTCAGGACCCGCTTTTCCTGGCAAGCCTGTTAAAAGCAAACAAAAAAAAAAAAACCAGTTCGTGATGGCTTCATTGAAGGAGAGGTGGGAACAGCTGGCACATGCATGTGACCTGTTCCTCCATGGTCTTTGCTGGGACAAGTGAGGGTTGAAATCTGGTAGGGGTGCACCAATAGAGATTTTTTGGGTGCATACTGATAGTCGACTTTTAACAAGCCATATCGGCCGATACTGATCTAATTGCCGATATGTGGCCCAGCAGCATGGAGAGCAACCTCTGGCTGGTAAGTTTGTTGTACAGATCGATGCTCCCGTGGTGAGCAAGGGAATGGGGCTGGGGCAGGCGCTGCACAGCTGGGGTAGGATGTGGGACAGAATTGTGGCTCGTATTGGGGGGCGGGGGGGAGGATTGCTCCTGCC
>NW_005843428.1:5694-7857 GCF_000455745.1 Alligator sinensis
GGAAGGAAGGTGATATGGCTAACTTTGCGGTGGCTGTAGCCCACCCTGTAGCCTCCTTCCAGGACTGCTGTTGCTTGCCTTGAGTGCAACCCTGGCCGAGCGCCATTCTCCCCCTTCTCCCCACCTTGTGCTGGAAAGAACCCGGCACTGCCCCCTGCACTAGCCTGCAGCAGCAGCCCACCTGCAACTTGTAAACAGACTGGGGGGGCACACGCTCCCCATGCCTTCCCAGTGTGCATGCAGCGGCAGGTGCTGCCCCCAGCATCCCCTGGACAAGCCTCTCGTGACTCTGTCCTGTGCCCTGCCCCAGCCCCACTCCCTCCCTCGCTGCAGGGGCCTCAGTCTGCTGTGCTCCCCCCACCCCTCCATGCCCCTTCCTTTCCCCCAGAACAGACCTACCAGCTGGACAGTGCTCTCCACACTTCCACGCTGCATTCTTGGCTGCCTGCGTGCTGTGCTGCAGCTGTGCGCATGTACCCGGCATTTATCGGCAGCATTATTGGCTACGTCAGCCAAAACAAGGTGATTGCCAATTAACATCAATTTTCTTTTTATTGGTGCTGGCACGAGATGGGACTGATGTCCCTGGTACACCTCTAAAATGTGGTACTTATTCCCCTAGCATCACCCTCAATTGTGAACTCTGAGGCAGGAAGCCTTTTTTTCCTTCGTGTTGCTGCAGCTCTTGTTGGAAGTGAACCATGATTCTGAGCTGTGTCAGAAAACAGACCTTATGACAAGAGGCTGAGAGCCATGGGACTCTTCAGCCTGGAAAAGTGCAGGCTCAGGGGTGATCTGGTGGCAACCTATAAGTTTATCAGGGGTGCTCACCAGGATCTGGGGGAATGTCTGTTTACCAAGGGATGACCAGATCAAACGGTCACAAACTCTTCCGCGACCGATTCAGGCTGGACATAAGGAAGAACTTCTTCACTTTCCAAGCCCCCAAGGTTTCAAATAGACTGCTGCCGGAGGTGGTTCAAGCACTCACTTTGAATGCCTTCAAGACACATTTGGATGTTTATCTTGTTGGGATCCTATGATCCCTGCTGACTTCCTGCCCCTGGGGCAGGGGGTTGGACTCAGTGATCCTCCAGGGTCCCTTCTAGCCTGAATGTCTATAAAATCTATGAAATATTGGAGTACTGTATCCAATTCTGGGCTCCACAATTTAAAAAAGATGTGGAGAAGCTTGAGAGAGTTCAGAGAAGAGCCACGCGCATGATCAGAGGTCAGGAAAACAGACCTTATGATGAAAGGCTGAGAGCTACGGGACTCTTCAGCCTGGAAAACACAGCCTTTGGGGGACATGGTGGCTGCGTATAAGTACATAAGGGGTGTGCATCAGGATCTGGGGGAACATCCGTTCACCAGAGCGCCCCAAGGGATGACAAGGTCAAACTATCACAAACTCCTGCGAGACCGTTTCAGGCTGGACATAAGGAAGAACTTTACAGTGCGAGCCCCCAAGGCCTGGAACAGACTGCTGTCGGATGTGGTGCAAGCACCTCTGGATTCCTTTAAGAAATTGGACGTTTATCTTGCTGGTATCCTGTGACCCCAGCTGACTTCCTGCCCCTGGGGCAGGAGGCTGGACTGGATGATCTTCCAAGATCCCTTCCATCCCTAATGTCTATGAAATCTATGAATTATGAAATACTGCTCCTCTACTATAAATATTTGTGATGAACAGTGTCCCACAGAGACTAACCAAAATGCCACCCAGTTTGGAGAAACTAGAGAGAGGTTCAAAACTGTGTTCCCTGTTACAGAGGGGAGGACCTGGGAGTGCTTCATACTAATAAGGCATTTAGATGAGATGCGGTCTGGACAGTGACAACAGGAGAGCTGTAGCTTAAAAATGGGGGTACTGAGCAGGGGAGGTGGGCAGAAGGTTGCCCAGCGAAGAAGGGAAAAGATCTTGTGTGAATTGGTGGGTGAAGATGGAGGTGGAGGTGTGTACTTCTTTGCAGGCAGCTGCTGAATTTGCTGAATGAAGGGTGAGTGAGGGAGGGTGGATGGAGCCGTGAGCCTTCCCAGCAGGTCTCTGTCTCTTCCTTGATAACAGGCAGCTTCGATCCCAGACTATAGGGGCCCTAATGGAGTGTGGACGTTATTGCAGAAAGGCCAGAGCATCAGGTAAGCAGGTGACGTTACCAGGCT
>NW_005843428.1:7888-10022 GCF_000455745.1 Alligator sinensis
TCTTTCCCTTTCCCTCTCCTGAAGTGACAGTCTGTAGCCTCCCAGAAGGGAAGTCCAGAGCTGGGCACAGGGGCTAAAGCTGAATGTGGCATTAGTGGCTTTCTCATTTCCTCTTCCGTTCTCTTTGCCAGGGCTGCAGACCTGAGTGAGGCAGAGCCCACACTCACGCACATGAGCATTGCCTGCCTACACAAGCACAAGCTGGTAAGGCCCTGGCTCCTCGGCGTTCTACTGAGGGGTGGAGAACTTTCCAGGGCCTGCCACTGGGAACGCTCCAGCGGTTGGCTACTCAGTGATGCCAGCCTGGTGTCCGCAAGGGAGCAGCATCGGAGCTTCCCCGCTCCTTGTCGCTCCTCTGTGGCTGCCTTTCTTCCAGTACCTTAGTTATAAGCTCCCATGGGGGGTGGGGGGACTTGCTCATTAATGAGCCCTCCGTAGAACTGCGCTGAGCAGTGGGAGCCTTTTAACCTCAAGTTCTGAGCACATGCTGATTTGTGTCTTGGCTCATCTGGGTCCTCCCCTCAGCGGCTGTGCTCTGCAGAGCTCTGGGCTGTGTTGGGAGCATGTCTGCAGTCCCCCCTGCATGTTGTCAGCTCTGTCCCTCGCCCACAGGTGCAGCACGTGGTGTCTCAGAACTGTGATGGGCTGCACTTGCGGAGCGGGCTGCCCCGAGCAGCAATATCGGAGCTGCATGGAAACATGTACATAGAGGTGAGCAGCCAGAGCAGGGGTGGTCTGTGGCTGCAGGGCCTGGGCGCTAACAGCAGTTGCCGTGAGGCTCTTGGTCAGGACACCACATATCAATCGCACTCGAGCCTTAGCAAACCCCAGGTTAAATCAATGCAACATGCTCCCAGCTGAGCCCTTCTCTTGACCCAGAGGTCCTGTCCTGTAGGAGCCAGCCTGCTTTCTATAGCTCCCTCTGCACTGGGTGCTCATCAGGCAGGTGCCTGCTCCCTTTCCCTGCTGGTTCCGAGTCCTGCTAGGCCCAGCCCCCTGCTCTTTCAGGCACTAGCAGGCTCCCGGGGGCAGGTCGTCCTGTTCCATAACTGCGTCTCTTCACTTCCTTCCTGTGCTAGGTCTGCACGTCCTGCACACCCAACAGAGAGTATGTGCGTGTGTTTGATGTCACGGAGCGCACTGCTCTGCACAGGCACGACACAGGCAGGACGTGCCACAAGTGTGGGACGTTGCTGAGAGACACCATCGTCCACTTTGGGGAGAAGGGCACCCTGAGGCAGCCCCTGAACTGGGAAGCAGCAACAGAGGCTGCGACCAAAGCGGACGTGATTCTCTGTCTGGGTTCCAGCTTAAAGGTAACACTAGAGACTTGGTGAAGACTTAGCAGCTTTCTCCCATGGTGATCTGCCCTGGTGCTGAGCAGTCTCCTCCCACGCAGACAGCTCTAACCCCTGATGTCAGGACTCGCCCACCCCTGGGATAAACCCTGGTCCCAGAGAGACCTCCCTCCCTCTTCCTCTTCCGGTAACGTTCCTCCTCTCCTTGCTCGTCTGGTCCAGCCTGTGCAGCTGGATGCCCCTGGCCATGCTGACCGCCTCTCTCTTGTGGCAGGTTTTGAAAAAGTACCCACGTCTCTGGTGCATGAGCAAGCCCCCCAGCCGCCGTCCAAAGCTGTACATCGTGAACCTCCAGGTGAGAGCCGTGCTCCAGAGGGGCAGCTCCGCTCCATCGCACCCTGCGGGAGAGCCTGCAGTCACCCTCACAGGGAGGAGTCTGGGAGCAAGACCGCCTGAATCTGAGCAGGACAGACTGCAGGGAGGGCTCCCCCGCGGCTGCCGGGTCCAGACAGACGGATGTGAGCGAGCCCGGTGCGGCCCCCGTCTGGGTTCTCACGTGTCCCTCCTTGGTTCCCTGCAGTGGACTCCAAAGGATGAGCTGGCTGCCTTGAAACTGCATGGGAAATGTGACGACGTGATGAGGCTGCTGATGGAGGAGCTTGGTCTGGAAATCCCCTGCTACGACAGGTTGGTGCAGGGCCTGGTGGGCGTGCCCCCTCATGCTGGTGTGTCGCCCTGGCGGTGCCGGGTAACCAGCCCGTTCCTGCTTGCAAACGGCAGATCCCTGCTGCCTCCTGCCCCGGGCCGGGCCGGGAGCGCGAGCGGCAGCAGGGAAG
>NW_005843428.1:10773-21112 GCF_000455745.1 Alligator sinensis
AGGGCCCGCCCTGCCGGGGCCTGTCGTGCCCCCCCCGCCTGCCGTCCTCCCTCGGCCCGACGGCACGCACCGTGTCGTGTTCCCCCCCGGGCTGCCGTCCCCGCGGGGCCGCCGGTCACACGCTGACACCCGGGGGCGCTGGGGATCGTGCCCGGAGGGGGGCCCCTCGGGGCTGTCGGTCACGCAGGCGCCGGGCATCGTGCCGTGGCGCAGCCCCGCGCCCGGCTGTAGCCAGCTTTCTTGTCCCGCCAGAGGAGATTGCGAAGCACAAGGGCCCCCCGGTTTTCACCCAGGCGGAGCGGTACAAGATGGTGCAAGCCATCAAGTGGGTGGATGAGATTGTGCCGGGGGCCCCCTACGTCACCACGCTGGAGACGCTGGACAAGTACAACTGCGACTTCTGCGTGCACGGCAGTGAGTGGCCAGGGGCCGAGGGCGGTCGGGCCTGTCCTGTTCCCTCTCCCGCCTCTGCCAGACCCTTCGGGGCTGCTCTGGAGCCCTGTGCCGCCCGCCGTAGCTTCCCCAGGCCGGGCACGTGACGGCGGAGCCGAGCTGGAGAGGCGACAGGAAAGCAGCGGCTCCGGTGTCCCCTGCCCTGCCCTGGCACAGGGTCGGTTCTCGCCGCGTGCGGGGGTGGGGGTGGGGCTGCCCCGCCCTGGGGAAGGGCTGGACATTGAACCTCCAGCACCCAGCTCACGGGTGTCTGGGACGTGGGCCAGGCAGCCATCGCCCCTGCCCCGGTGTGTCGGCTGGCCCCCCTCGGCCCTCGCCTCCCCCCGCCCAGCCGCTCGCTCGGCTTTGCAGGGAGCAGAGGGGACAGCGCTCAGACGCTTCTGTCTCTCTCTAGATGACATTACTCTTACTGTAGATGGCAAGGACACCTATGAGGAGGTGAAGGCAGCTGGGAGATACAGGTAACTCGCTGCCCCCCAGGTCTGGGCCCTCTTCCGCTCTGACCTGCTGCTCAGCGCCGCAAGCTAGCAGGAGCACAGGGGAGATGCAAGGGTCAGTGTGACGCCTTCACCGCGCTGTGAGGGTCCCGGTCGGGTCCCTGCCTTCGCTGCTTTGCCTTCTGGAAGGTGCTGTGGGCTAGCAGCCAGCTGGCCAGCAATCTATGGAAGGTGCTGAGCTTTGCTCCCGGTGCTGTGAGAAACGAGGTGGCTACGCTGCCGGGGCGCAGCTCCTGTGCCACGAGGGCAGGGGGAACGGCAAGGTGCTGAGACACGGATCCAAGCATCCTTCCCTTTCATGGTGCTAGGGGAGAGGGGTCAGGTGTGGGCTTGGTGGGCTGCGTCGCCTCCAGCGTCTGCCTGTTCTGCAGGGAATGCAAACGCACCCAAGGCGTGTCCACCACCGATCTTGTGGGCCGCATGCTGCTCATGACGAAGGCGCACCACAGCAACATAGTAAGTCAGGCAGCTGGGGCGGCCCCTCCCGCGCTCCTCCACTCTGCTGCTCCCTCCTGGGCGCTGCTGCCGCCTTGCGCCAGGGCGATGGAGCTGAGCTCCTTGATCTCTTGCCTCCAGGGACACAGGATTTTGCAAGCCACAGGTGGGCAGGGCTTGCAGAATCCACTGCTAGTCTCTGCTTGGACCTGCGGGGAGCCAAGGATTTAGTGCCTGATACTTCGCCTTGCTTGGCAGGGTCTCAAGGCTTCTAGTCTCTGGCTCCAGGAGGCATCATGGGAAGTCACGGGCCTTTTGCCAGTGACCTCCATGAAGGAACATGGAGCAATCTCCAGAGAGCCAAATCCTCCTTGGCTGCCACGTGGGGTGCCGGTGTGGGGCTGAGACAGGCTGTCCCCTTCAGCCCACTGGCTTGGCCTGCAGTGCTCCCTGCCCCGGAGCTGCTGGAGTATCGGTGTGGAGAAACCTGTTCCCACAGGGTGGCAGCGGGGCCCCACGGAAGCCCGGGTTCTGCCCTGTGCTGGCCAGCTTGTTAGGGGCTGGCAGCCTTGGGAATGCACCTGCGCTCTGACCCCCTGCCTCTTTGCAGGACGAAGACCTGGACTACCGGAAGCACACAGATAACTTTGGGAAGGTGCGTGGGTGTTGTGGCCGGGACATTCGTGCCCTGTTGAGCAGAGCTGCAGACATGCCTTGCAGTTTGCCCTCCAGGGCTCTGAGCCATTGCCGTAGCTCCTGATGTGCACAGGCGAACGTGGAGAGGGCTGGGAGGCTGCTGTTGACAGTGGGAGCCCAGCTACAGCACTGGGCCGTGGGAACCCCTGAGGCCACACTGTGTCTCTGTCTTGGCCATAGAGTCCACTTTCCCTGGGGGTGGAGTCCTACTTAGGCTTCCTCAGCAGCCAGGCTAGCCAGCCCTGGGGGTAAGAGGGGTTAAATTCCAAGCCTTATCTGCACAGTCACAGCAAGCGATTATGCTTTCCCAAGAGCTCGAACCCACACTAACCAGCACCGTGCTGCCAGCCAGAGCCTGGGGGTTCCTGCAGCTGTAGTCCATAGACCCTTCTGCTGCTTCTCCAGCTGAATCATGCTGCCCTACAACCCCTGAGCCGGCGAGAATGGGGGCTGGCACCTGGCTCTGTGCTCCCAGGTGTCCAGCCCCACAGACCTTGGTTGCTTGCTGGATGGTGCACATCAGCTGGGCGGGTGGGACGGTGGCCAGTTTGGTTGCACCCTGGTCTGAGCTCCTTGGTGCTCTGCCCAGCACCCCCCATTCAGCTCCATGTGGGGAGGTTACTGTGGTGCTGACTGGCTCCAGGCTCCCTGCAGGCTTGCTAAGGCATTCGGGTCCTGCATGGTCTGCCTTGGAGCCTTCTGCTGCCCCGTTCTCTGTGGGCCGCAGTCCGGGGCGAGGGGTCGCGGCGTCTGGCTCCGATTCCTTACTGGGCCAGGCCTTGGAGCTGTGGGCTTGGGTTTGCAGAGCGAGGACCGGTGTCCCGGACCTGCCACACGGTGGGGCTGGTGAGCTTTCCCAGCTTGGTCTCCAGCACTTTGGCCAGACCCTGCCCCATGGGCTTGTCTGGAGAGGGGAGTCGCACCAGCCCAGCCCAGCCGTCTGTCAGTACGAGGCCTGACCTGTACCACTCTCTTCCCAGCATCTGCTTCCACAGCTCTTGGAGGAGCTCCTCCATCCATGCAGCTCAGGGGCCTGGGTGGGGAGTGTGCGACTCTGTGTGTGCCTGCCTGCTTGGTGCCAGGAGGGCAGGTCAGCAGCGAGGCACACTGCTGGGAGAGACTCCTCCAGGAGTGTGTGTCCCCCACTCGCTCCACCCTGCCCTAGGCTGCAGGTGGAACCAAACTTGTGCTCCTCTCTTTAGGGCCCCAAGGGTCACAGCCCCTGGACTGGAGTGTCTCAGTTCTTGCAGACGTCCCAGAAGATCATCCAGTTTGCATCTGGGAAGGAGCCGCAGCCGGGAGACACCATCATCTACGTGGCTGGAGCCTTTGACCTGTTCCGTATCCTTTGACTGAGCTGCTGAGACGGGCAGGGAGGGGAGGGATGGGTGTCTCATGTCCTGTAGCAAGGGTTAGTGCTGTGCACTGGAGGGGGTGGGGCAGGGTCTGACCCTGGAGAAAAGACCCCCAGGTCCATCACACACTGGATTTATGGCTGGAGGGCCCTGGTTCCCTGGGATGGGACATGGCAAGGAGCAGCCACCCCAGCACATGTGCAGCCAGTGATGAACACGCCTCGGGCTCTCTGTCCCTGCTGTTCTCAGCGGCTCTGGCACACCACGGCCTCACGTCCTTAACAGGAGCTTAGACATTGGCCACGTTGACTTCCTGGAGAAAGTGCACCAGCTGGCAGAGAGACCCTACATCATTGCTGGGCTGCACTTTGACCAGGTCAGTAGGGCAGTGCCTGGCCCGGGCTCAGAGGGCTGCCCTACGCCCCATCTGGGCTCAGGGCCCCCTTCCTCCTTGGGGTAGTTGGGGGAGAGGGCAGAGTCCTCTCCTGTGGAGCCTGAATGCGGGGTCATGCCGGGAGGGAGTGGGTTTGGTCCTTCCCCTGACAATGACTGGTGCTTTGTCTGCAGGAAGTGAATCGTTACAAGGGGAAGAACTACCCCATCATGAACATCCACGAGCGAACGCTCAGTGTCCTGGCCTGCAGGGTGAGTGTCTGGCCAGAGCTCTGGCATGAATGAGCTGCTGCCTTCTGGCCCCTGGCCTGGAAACCCTGGGTCATGTCCTCAGATGCCAAGGAACCAGGGTTAGCCTGGTCTGGGCCCCCCTGGGGAACCATGGGAGCTCCTGGGTGCAGGGATGCTGGCGTTGGCAGTGTGGAACCTGACACTCATCCTGGCAGGGTGCCAGGGCTCAGTGTCTCAGCCTGAAGGGGACAGCCTGGGTCACTAGAGATGCTGGGGCGCTCCTGGCAAGGCTCTGGGGGGCAATGCATTGCCTCCTGCCCCAGGATCCAGCTACAGAAGGAGCCAGAGGCAGGTGCTGCAGCGCAGCGGTGCGGTGTATTGTGCCTGTGAGAGGCTGCTGTGTTTTAATGGAGCAGTGGGTGTAAGGGTTCCTGTAGTGCGCTGGGCAGCTGATGGCTGGCACTCCACAAGCACCTGCCCCGGGTCTTCCATTCTGGCTGGGTGGACGGTGCATGTGCCACCAGCTCTTGGAGCTCAGGTCCTTTCGCACCTTCTGCCTCTTGAGGAAACACTGCTGCAGTTCTCCAGCAGCAGGAGCCTGTGCAGGCAGAGGCCCCTGGCGTCAGCTCTGGTACGGCAGGTAGATTCCCGTGCTGGCCAGTGGCTACCTGGAGGTGCCATGATGGGGTCCACGCCCTTTAGAGGGGAGGTGGGCACTAGTGATGGACACTGACTGCTAGAACCCACTTCCCAGCTCCCTAGTCAGTGCCAGAATTCACAGAACTGAGCAGCTGAGCTGACATGGAAGTGAGGGAGCAGTGGGGAGGGACCCTGCTTCTCCAGTCATCCCTGGCTGCTTGCTTCCAGTATGTGTCAGAGGTGGTGATTGGTGCCCCGTATGCAGTCACGGCTGACCTGCTGGATCACTTCCGGGTGAGTCGGGTGTCCCCCATCCAGACCCTGTGCACACGAGCAAGTCGGGGTGCCGAGGGGGCCTGTCCCTGTGCAAAGGCCAGGAGGAGGCGGTGCGTGGTGGCGTGACATGGGGAAGCACGTGTGTATTGCCTCACAGTTGTGACTGCTTCGTGACCGTGGGGCGGCAGCCCCCTCCAGGCTGTGGCAAGGGGAACCGTTAGCTTTGGTTCCCTGGCTGCTGCTGCTGCGGTGAGCGCGGGGGCGGGGGCATCTGCACTTGGTTCCAGTGGCTGGCTGGGATGGAGGGTGGGCCTGGAGAGGGGAGCGACCAAGGCAGTGACTGGGCTCCTCTTACCAGGTGGAGCTCGTGTGTCATGGGATGACGGAGGTGGTGCCAGACAAGGATGGCTCCGATCCATACATGGTGAGTTCTGTCCCATCCCCATCTGTCTTTCAGCCCCCGCGGGGGGTGTTTGTGCCGAGCTGTCACCCAGGTGGGTTGTGGCCGCGGGCTCTGCAGCAGCAACTGAACCTACAGCACCCTCGAGACCGTTCCTTCTGTTAGCCACTGCTTTGCTTTGGCTTCCTGTGCCCTTGTGGCAGTGCGAACAATCCTCTCTGCCAGCCAGGAGGAGCTGCTCCCTCCCCTTTGCTTTGCTTGCTTGGCAGACAGGTTTGCTCCGCTTCCTAGGAGATGGCTCTGTGTCACGTGCCCAGCGCAGTGCCTGGGGACCTGCCCCAGCTCCTGCTCAGCCTCGCTCACGAAGTCATAAATCTGGAGGCTGGTGCACTCTCCCCGGCTCAGCTGCTGTGTTTGTTTTAGGAGCCCAAGAGACGCGGCATTTTCCAGCTGGTCAACAGCGGCAGCAACCTCACCACAGACCTCATTGTGCAGAGGATCATTAAGAACAGGTGGGCTTTCCTCCCTTGGCTGGGTTGGAGGAGGTGGTGGGCCCGGCTGCACGCCCAGCTCTGCTAGAGTCAATTTGCAGCCCCTGGCTTCCAGAATGGGTTTGCACGCATGGCCATGCAGCAGGTGGCAGCAGGGTCCCTGCACGTCCCATTGTGCGCCTCGTGCCCATCACTGCCTTGAGTGCTGCTCCTGCCTCTACTTGCTTACTCTGAGTTCACCTGAACCAGCCCTGCTCTGGCCCGGGTGCACCCTTCCTGCCCAACAGTCACCGTTTCCCCTTTGAAATTGGAGGACTTCACCTCCCAGGGCTTTGGCAGTGGAGGCCCTGCAAAGCTGCGGTCAAAGTGTCTGTTCCCCCAGGGGCTGGGGCCAGCATAGCGTGGCTGTGGGGAAGCCTGGCTGAAGCAGAGGCCTGTGGTGACCTCGTGGGCCCTTGTGCATGTTGCAGGTTGGAGTTTGAAGCCAGGAACCAGAAGAAGGAAGCCAAGGAGCTGGCAGTGCTGGAGGCCATGAAGAAGCTGGAAGAGGAGAAGCAGCCGGGGAGCCCGCAGAGCTAGGCTGGCCATAACTTTGTGGGTGGGCCACCGAGCAAGGCAGGGCTCTTCCCCAGAGAAATGGAGTGAGCTGGCCCGGGCCCTGCACCTAGCTGGGGCTGCTGTTGGCCCCACAGCGCTGGTCCTGCCTCCTCTGGCTCTGCTCTGCTGCCTGAGGCACAGGGCTGATGCTGGGATGCTGCTTCTGACTTCTCTCATTAACACTTCCTGGAGAGACGGGGGAATCGGTTCTAATCCTAAAGAATGTTTTAACGTGCTGTGGTAGTTTGATCTGCTGGCACATCCGGCGTCTCGTTTTGGGCTCTCAGCACCCAGCCCTGCCCTTCCCTTCCCTTGTCCTGTCTGCAGTCTGGTTTGGATTGGCCCCTGGTGTAGGCAACTTTACATGCAGCAAAAGCCCCTTCCTCATTGATAGGGGAGCTCTTGGCCCATCCCTGCCGTTTCTGAGGGCCTTTGTGAATGAAGCCCTGGGCCTGATCTGCCAGCTGCTTCCCTGGCTTAGAAAGCCCTGATCCTGGGGGTGCTGCTCTGTGCTGGGCAGGGGCTTCTGCAGTGCCCAGAGCTGCGCTGCTCAGTTTGGGGGGAGCTCGCCTGGAGCCAGCCAGCCTGTGCTAGCAAACTGGCTTCCCTGACAGCAGCCCAGTCCCCACCTGCACCCAAAGGCGCTGCTCGGGTGGGGTGTGTGCAGCAGCTGTCAGGGCGGGTCAGCAGCAAGGGCTCTCGCAGCCAACCCAGGAGACCATCCGCTGCACTAGGGTTGAGCTGTGGGTGGCGTGGCTGTGCCCTCACCAGCCGCAGGGACTCTACACTACATGCTGGGTGTACTCTGCTTGCCACAGAAGCCTGTTGCTCGTGGGCCTCTATGACGCTGGTGTCTGGCCTTGGTACTGGCAGTGAGCCACGGAGGGTTGATGCACTTGTCCCCTCCTGCTCCCGAGGGAGCTCTGCAGAGCCGGGGGAATCCAGGCCGGGGCCCTTTCTGCCTTGTTTCTGGGGGGGCGGGGGGCTGCCCCTAAGCTGCGGCTCGGTCCTTGCAGGTGGGTGTTTTCTATCAGTCTCCTGTAAACTTTTGCTGCTGCAAATTAATAAAACGTCGTGGAGGAGTTGTTTGCTTGGTGGTGACCTGTCGGAGGCAGCCTCCCTGCTCCGAGGTCGCTGCAGAGCTAGGCCCCTTCCTCTTGGCTCTGGCAGGGCCAGCAAGATGCTTGATTATGGGACCGGAGGAGGGAAGAGCTTCCCAGGACTGCGGCTGCCCTGGCCCGTCCACGCCCAAAGCTTTGTGCAGGCAGCTTCTACTTCTTGGCCCGTGGAGTCCTGGTTGGGGCGAGCAGTTTGGAGAAGCTGGTGGTTTCCTAGAGGAGCTGGAGCAGGGGTGGCGCTGTGGGAGCCGGAGCCGGGCACTATGCAGACTGCTCCAGGAGGTGGCCAGGGCCCCGGGCTCCCCTTTGCAGGTCTCCCTGTGCCCTTCTCCCTGCCCCTTGGTGACGTTCCTGATGTCTGGTCCTGTGAGGGTGCCCATCTCCAGCTGCTGGTACTCCCAGCGCCACTCCCAGGGCTGGCTTGGTCATACCAGCCCCTTCCTTGGCTGCAGCGCAGAGCTGGGCCTGGCACAGGAGCCCACCACTGCCTTTGAGGTGATCCCCACCCTCTGGGTGCAGTCCTTGTGCCCATGCCAGCCCTGGGGGCCAGAGGTGGGCAGAGGCACTGCCTGGCAATCTGTCACGGGGGGCGCTGGAGTCTTCCCTGCTCTGTCCCCCACCTGGGGACCAGGCATGGGGGCTGGCTGTGGGTGGATGCCCATCTCGAGGAGCTGCGGGCTATCCTGGGGTCAGCCAGTGCATGGGGATGCGGTGCGGCCTGGGGTCAGGGACCTCCGCTCACGTGGGCTTTTGTCAGATCCACCAGCACCCTGTGCCCAGGGCCTGTGGTGCAACGTGAGGCCAGATGCGCTGTTCTGAGTTCCCCGTGTCCCAGGACAGTGCGGCCCTGGCCTGTCGGTGCGGGGAGGACCCAGGTGTCCAGGCCTGGCGGATCCCTCTTCCCCAGCAGGAGAGGTCTGCGTTGCACGGGGCTGGGACCTCTCCTCTCCCTTTACTAGGGGCTGCACATGGACCTGTCTCCTGCCACGGGCGGAGGAGGCTGCATGTTCCCTGGCTCCCCTGGGCAGGGCCGTAGGATGGCAATCTCCAGGCTCAGTGTTTGTCACTTGTTGGCATTTCAGGAACAAATCTGTCATTGATGACACAACCCTCATCTGGCGCCAGGAGACCTGGCACTCTGGAGAGAACAGCAACTTCGTGCCCCCCATGCTGTCCCCGCATGCCCAGCCAGCCGGGCCCTCGAGAAAGCTCTGTGACGCCAGCCCCCCCTCCCTGCAGCAGTGCCCTGGTCCCTTCCCCAGAGCGCTTGGCTCCAGCCCGGGAGGTCCCTGCAGGTCCCAGCGTGGCCCATGACTCCCCCATTGCCACATGGGTTCAGCTGGTCCAGCCCTTGCCTGAGTGGAGCCAGCCTGTGGGCAACGCTGGGCAGGGCACAGGCCCTGGCCTGAGCCCAAGGGCAGCCGCCTCCTACCTGTCACCTGGGCCCTGGTAAACCTCCTGGCTGTCTGTCAAGAGTGCGTGTGCTTCCCAATTAATTCCTCTGCAGTGTGAGACCTGGCGGGTCCCTGCTCCATTAAATGCAAACAGCCCAGGCGCGGTGGTAGAGCTGCCCCAGGCACAGCATTTCCATGCAGAGTGGCCGCCCCCGGGCCCAGCAATCACGGAGGTTATTAAAACTGTCAGAGCTCTTTAATTCCTGCTCTCCCGGCGCCTCGGCACCAACCTGCCACCGCCGCTCCGTGGTTTGGGAGCTTCTGCTGTGCTGCGGCAGCCGGGAGGAGCCGCGCCCGGCGGCGCCGCCGTTCCTCACGGCTCCTCATTGCCATGCTGGATCTGCAGTCTTTTGCATCTGATGTTCTCCGCACTCGCAAGGCCTCTGGGCCCATCTCCGCCCGCACGTCCCTGGGGCGGGCGACAGGCGGGGGCTCATGAATTCCAAGTTGGGGCTTCTCTTGTTTACTCTTTCAGGGAAGACAGCGCAGCCTGTGGCTCCAGCACAGGCCTTGTCCACCATGCACGCGGCAGCTCCTACACAGGCCATGAGAGCGACCGTGTGCTGCTGGGGGGGGGCCACGGCTCTGCCTACAGTAGCCTTGCTCTCCTCCAGTGCCTGCCGAGAGCTCAGACCCACCCTCCCTCCTCACCCACCTGGGCAGGCCCTGCTTGCACCCCACTCCTTCCAGTGCCTTCAGCAGAGGCAGCTGGGGCTGGGGTGCAGCTGTGCTGTGCTGTGAGGACGTTGGAGCGCACATGTCTTGCCAGGTCTGGCTGGGTCAGGGGGAGTTTGCTGTGCAGCTGGACTGGAGATGGGGTGAAGGGCCACGTTTGCAGGGTCCATCATGCCCTGGGTAGGGGGGGAGGCAGAGCCTGAGGCGGCAGCCACCAGCCCTGCCTGGACGTCCCAGCTGCAGTTGCAGCTCCTCATCTGTAGGGCCACACGCAGTCAGTCAGGTGGGCTGTGGGGGTGCCCTGAGCTGTGTACGAACAAGGGCTTGGGCCCCAGGGGGGGCCGTGCCACGTCTCCCTGGGGCCCAGGACTCGGGCAGCTGGAGCCCTGGAGCTCTGCTGGGTCCCCTCCAGGCGGGGGTGGAAGAGATTGCTGCCTGTGCCTGGCACGGGCTTCAGGTGAGCGCTGCCCTCCTGCCCACTGGAGCCTTTCAGCACTGGCAGCAGTGGTCCAGGAGCTGGGCCTGACGCCCCTTTCCCCGGGATCCAGGCTGCTGCGGGGCCGGGCCGGGCCGGGCCGGGCGGCGTGCTGGTCCGCCTGGCGCGGAGCCCGTGCGGGGAGCGCTGGGCG
>NW_005843428.1:22665-25023 GCF_000455745.1 Alligator sinensis
TCCCGGCACGGGCGGAGCAGGGCCCGGACGGGACGGGGCACCTTCCCGCCGGTTACCGGCGCCCGGCCCGCGGAGGGGTGCACGGGCCTGGGCCGGACTTCGCGGGCTTTGATAGGGCGTCAGGGCGCCTTCAAGCCTCCCCGAGGCGCTGGGTCCTGCTGCAGCCGGGACTGGCCCGTGCCATTGCTCCTGCTGGGACCAACCCCGCAAGGTCCTGGCTAGGGGCTCTTGCAAAGGCAGTCTCCGCCCTACCAGCTGTGGAGGTTTGCCTTCCTCTGCAGTCGGGGCACAGCCTCTGCCCGGTTCCCTGGAGCGTCTATGAAGCCCCTTTGACAGCAGGACCATGGCTGCTGCACCCCCCCCTGCTTCCTCTGAGGGTGCGATGGTGTCAGGGCAGTTTAGGTGATGGTTTGCCTGGCCTGGTTTGGACAGGGCTGATCCTGCCTCTGGCAGGGGCTGGACTAGGCGCCAGGCTCTAGGATTCTCTGTAGCTGCATCCTGCTGGCTGCCCCCAGCGCCCCCTCCCAGCAAACCCAGGAAGAGCCCCACCCCTAGGGCTCATCACAGACCTGGTCCTTGGTTCACCTCCCCTCCCTTCCTCCCTGAAATGTCCTGTACCCACTGCTCCCAGCTGCTGGACCCATGGAAGGGCATCACTCCCCTGGTCAACAGGACCCCTCGTCAGCCCCACAGCCCAGGTCAGGGGTCCCTGCTGCACTATTCTCCTGCCCCCCCAAGGCTCCATCATGCAGCTGGAGGTGGTCTGCTTGGCAGGGATAGCTGGGGCACTGCCAAGGATGAAGCAGGGAGCACAGGTGGTTTGTGGGACGTGGGCAGTCAGCTCAGCTAGCGTGGGGACGGGCATCACGGCCAAGGCAGGGCCACAGGTCGCATTCTGCCACCTGGCTGCACATCCAGGAAGAGTCCTTGGCAACAGCATGGACTCAGTTGCCCCCTCGGCGCGTGTGGGCGGGCAGCCGCCTTCACAAGAGGTCCCCTGGGCCCACAACAGCAAGGAGCAGCAAGAACCATGAATCACAGCCCAGGGTTTATTGAAACCAATCCACGTACCGACACGTCGCAGCTGGAAATTAGCCGACGCTGCTGCTGCTTGGAGGCTGCCTGCAAGGAGCAGGTCTCATCAGGCCGGCGGCCGAGACTCAGAGAGCGCAGGATGCTGCTGCTGAGGAGCGTGCCCAGCCTGCAGCCCCTGACCCTCCAGGTCACGGCAGCATTGGCGCTCTTGCTAACAGAGCCAACAGCCTCCCACGGCTGCTTACACATGGGAGCAGCCTGCTTGGATGCAGAGTGACAAGCAGCACCAGGAAACCTTCAGCAGCTGAGAGGATGTGAGAGCATTTGATCAAGGGAACAGCACATGGGATGCCCACTCATGGAGGCACAGGAGGAACAGCCTGAGGCAGCTGCTACCAGAGCCCTCCCAGAGGCCGGAGGAAGGTGGAGTCAGGCCAGGCCTGAGAGGGCTTTTCAGGGCACAGGCAGGGGAAAGGTTCAGCTAAACTCACTCGGCCTCCTGGCACGTTTGAACAAGACGTTCCTGTCTGGGTCTGGGCAGAGCTGAGCCAGCAGTAGCAGCGCCTAAAACGTCAGGCACGGGGGTGTCCATGTTCAGTGCCCAAACAAGGACTCGCATATTCGTGGAGACACTGATGGCTGCCACGGGAAGGTCAATACGGGATCCACCTTGTCCTGCTGCCCTTTCGCCCAGGTGAGTGGGGGCTGCACAGACCCTACAGGCACGAGGCACAGGGCAGAGGAAAAGCCAACCAGCTCGGGCTGCACGGAGGGAAGAGGTGCTGTGTGGACACCACTGCCTACGGTTGGGGTCCTGGCACGAATGTTGGGAACATGTTAGACGTGTAGCCACATCCGCACTGCTCACGGCAGCCGGGAACTGCTCTGTGTCTGCGGGAAGTCGGAGCGTGTTGAGGCCCGGCCTGTGCCTGCTTGGTCTCCCTGCGAGTGCCTGGCACACGCGCGATGCCGCGCCAACGCTTTGCTGCTCCAGGCCGCAGGGAGAGGGGAGCCGGAGGCCGAACCGCAGCCCGGGGCACCGTCACTCCTTGAACTTCCACTCCTGCCGGCACATGGGGCAGTGCTGCTGCACCTGCTGCGAGTTCAGCCACTTGAGGATGCAGTGCATGTGGAAGCAGTGCGAGCACTGGCCCCACACCAAGGGGCAGTCGTCGCCGGGCACCTTACCTAGGAGGCAAGGACAGCGGTCAGCAGGGAGCGAGCGCTTGGGGCCAGGGGCCGGGGAGCGGTGACTCACAGTCCGGGCAGCAGCCGTTGAAGGCCATGCGGCAGATGCCGCAGTTCTCATCATTGGCCACCCAC
>NW_005843428.1:26031-31509 GCF_000455745.1 Alligator sinensis
TTCGGCGCGGGCGCGGGTGTGGAGACCGGGGGCAAGCTCCTCGTCTCCAACCTGGACTTCGGCGTCTCGGACGCGGACATCCAGGTAGGCGGCGCGGCGCGTCCCGACCCAGCCCCTTCTCGTGCCTCCTGGCTCCTGGCGCTTGCGGGGGCCGCGCCCGGTCTGTGCCCCCGCGGCGGGCACTCCCCTCTCGGCAGCTGCGGCTGGCAGGCGCCTACAGACGCCGCGTTTGCAGCTGTTCTGCGGGGTCCCCTTGTGCCCCTTCCCGCCGTCCTCCTCCTCCTCCCTGCTCTGAAGTCGTTGCCTCGGCCACAGCTTGTTTTCACTCGAACGGGGCATCCTCGGTGCGCCCAGCTGGGGACGTGCTTTGCGTGGGAAGGACTTAGCCGCCTTCAGAAAAGCATGGGGTGCCGTCCTCCTCCGGTGTCTGCAGCGCTCTCCTCTTTTGTGGGGAGGAGCCAAGCAATCCTAGCCAAAACGCAGCAGTCTTGCGCGTTCCTAGTCGTGGTCGAGGGTCCGTGTAGAGACTCGCTGTGCAAGGCCCTGCCGGCACCGCGGCGTCCTCCGGGAGCGAGGGGAGTCGCTCTGTGCAGCGGGTGCTTTGTCTTGCTGGTATAAGCTGCCTCCCCAGAAGGGGCTTTGCCGGTTTAGCCATCTCGGTAAAAGCTTTAGCACCGAGTAGCCCTTAGGCTGGGCCTTTCCAGGGAAAATGAAAGCATCTTTTAATTTCCAGGTCACTTGAGAGAATTTATTGTGATTTAAAGTGTAAGGTCAAAGACTTCCCTAGCCAGCATCTTTTCAATCGCTTCCAGCTAACTTGGATGTGAACAACCGACTGTATTTTTGCCTGTTGCAGCAAATCCTAAAGTTTGCTTGAGGCACCAAAATGAAACAAACAGCTGTTCAGCCGAGAATCCTCCTTGCAAAGGAGTTTGGACAGTGCTGGCTCTTTGCATGGACAGAGAGTGGCATCTTGTAGTCCTGCTGCCTTTAAAGTGTTTTGGCTGTGTTAGGCTGACAGGTGCTGAGCAGCCGGGTGGGATTGGGTTTGACGCTCCTACACGTATCGTCAGTGCAGAGCTGCAGTCTGCATGAGCGATTCCACCAGGCCGACAGTGGTGAGGAGGATGCTTGCTTACGTCTTGGTCACACAGGTGACTTGGGCAGTAACTGAGCTTTCGTTGCTGCCCATGGAGAGCTAGCGCTCTCTGTCCTTGGCTCTTACTGAAGTCTGCAGTGCAGTGAGAACTTCCTGTGGAAGTAACTGATGCAAGCAGCTTGTCGTGGGTGTTTGCGCAGCCTCCCTTGGGGTAAAGGGCAGGCACGGCTTCAGCACAGATGTAGTACGAGACAGATGAAAGCTAGAAACAGGCCTTGGAGCCTGCTGGTAGTGCTGCTGGCCTTGGAGCGATTGGTCCTCTGGGTGTAGTGCTGCCCATCCAAGGACCTTGCAGCCCTTTTGAAAAGAAGGTAGGTGTCCCCATCTTGCTACTCAGGAATTTAGGCCACAGCATTCAAATGACAGCCTGGGTCACTCCTGGTGGCAGCCTCAAAGCAGGTCTGAGATCTTGCTCCTGTTCTGTCCGTGGGCGCACACAGTCTCCCTCTGAGTGAGCTGCTTGCTGGCGTGCTCAGGCTTCAGTGGGAGCTAGGTACATTAGAAACAGACTTTGGAGCAGGCAGCAAGCTACTGCCAGTTGCTTTACTCAAATATAAAACTTGCTGTACAAAGCTTGCGGCTGCTTGTCCTCCCCTCTGTCTGCTGGGGGCAGAAAGCAAGAGAGCCTGGAGCATCACCTTAGGTTTCAGAATGACTAAATCTTTTCTCACATGATTGCCAGACAAGTTTCCACTGAAAACTGCCACACAGACCCTCTGGGCGTGCTTAGGAATTAGTGCAGCTCTATAGCAGTGACCGGCTCCTTGGTGAGGCGAGTGGCAGACTTGTGTCACTGAGCTCAGGATTATTGGTTTGATCTTGGTATCAGATGTACAAAGTTCCCCTTGAGGAAGAATCGGCTCAGTGTCCCAGGAGTGGTTTCAGTGGGTTATGTGTAAACGGTCCAGCGAGCAAAGTCTCTAATTGAACCTGACCACGTAGATCTGCTTTTCACTCCATCTTCTGGAGCTGCTGCCCCTGTGGCTTTGAGTTCTGTCCTTTCTCTCTCTCTCTCTCTCTCTCTCTCTGTCTGTGTGTGGAACACTATCTCCTGGGCTGGTGCCGCAGCTAGAGATGCCGCCTTCCCCTCCCCTCCCCTCCTCCGGGCTCTTGTCTCTGTTGTGGAATAGCTTCTCTGCATCTCAGCAAGTGCCAACAGCTCCCCTTTCTCTGTTTTTCAGGAACTCTTTGCAGAGTTTGGGACCTTGAAGAAGGCGGCAGTACATTATGACCGGTCTGGACGCAGTTTAGGGACGGCAGATGTACACTTTGAAAGAAAGGCAGATGCTCTGAAGGCGATGAAGCAGTACAATGGTGTCCCCTTGGATGGTGAGTGCGCCTGGCTCTTTCCAGGGGACACTTGATTCAGTAGGGGAAGGATTTTAGTTGCCAGTGCCACTGGCAGAAATTTGTATTCCGTTTTCCCCTCTCCCAGGGCGCCCCATGAACATCCAACTGGTCACATCACAGATAGACACACAGAGGAGACCGATACAAAGGTGAGATGTTTTGTCTCATGGGGCCTGGGTGACTCGTTCTCTTCATGTGGGCAGTGAATTTGTGTAGCCTGCTTCTGTAGGAAGATGGCTTTGGGCTTCAGGTCTGTCCTTGCAGCATTTTCCTGGTGGTTGGCTTTCCTTGTGGTGGGACTGTGCCATGACTAACAAAACTGCTTTCTCTGCTTCACAGTGTAAACAGAGGTGGCATGACCAGAACCCGTGGGTCAGGATTTGGTGGTGGAGGTAGTAACAGGCGAGGTAGCCGTGGTGGGAACAGAGGGAGAGGCAGAGGAACAGGAAGAAGTTCAAAGCAGCAACTCTCTGCAGAAGAATTAGATGCACAGTTGGATGCTTACAATGCCAGGGTAAGTACAGGCTCCCTGGGTGGAGTTCGTATGTGTACATCAGTCCTCAACGTCTACAGCTGTTTGCCAGAATGATGGGCCAAATGAGTCTCCTCGAGACTGGTCAGTACCTGGTTCTTGAATTGTCTTATTCAGAAGTAAGAAGTGGCCCTCGGGGACCAGCTTTTCAACAGGCAGAGGCCTGTTTGGGCCAGGTTCTCCTGTCAGTGCTGCAGCCACATTACTGTCTGTGAAGATCTGGGTCCACTCTTTGTGGGTGAGGGGAAGAGCTGGGGCAAAGAGCTTGAGCTAGTCTGACCTGATGCTGAAGGCTAGCAGGGAAGGGCTGCATCATTGGAGGCACATCTGGTGTTGTCCCCCCGCCCCTTCAAATAAAGGGGCCAGCAACTGCACTCAACAGGGCAGCCTCCACTGACTGAATGCATGCAGTGGAGCTGTCCCAAAGGAGAAAGCAGCAGGCCTATGATTAGACTGGGAAATGTAGGTAATGGATCTAAAGAATTGGGTGCCTGCAGCTAGTCTGTTAACAACGGCTTAGATCAGGGGTGGGCAAAATACAGCCCGTGGACTGGATCTGGCCGGCCAAGGGATTTTATTCAGTCTGCAGGGGGTGCCTCGGCCCCAACCAGCCCAGATGTGGTGGGCAGCCTGGACTGCAGTGCACGTGGTCAGTCCTGCCACCCCCGGGCGTGCAGCAGGGCTGGGGCAATGCAGTGGCTGGACTCTGCTTGCCAGCCAGAGGAGCTGCTGGTGCCACTGGGTCTAGGGACCCTGATCTGCGCTGCCCCCCCCACTACCTGGAGGAGCAAGACAGAGCAGGTGGGAGGGGTCTCCATGGAGACAGACCCGGGACCCCATAGGCAGGGTGCACTCAGCTGGGCAATGGGATGGGGGTGCAGGGGGCAGTGTCTGGAAGCAGGATGGGTGAGGTCAGGCCCAGGATCATGGGGCCTTACTGGGGGCGGATCATGGCTTTACCCCCGGCCTCCTGCTCTCTGCCTGCCCACAGCCCCATCCTATTCACCCAGCTGACTGGGGGGGAGACCCTGCCCACTCTCTCTGTCTGGTGCCCCCCAGACCAGTCTACTAATCTATCACTTGAGGACTCTTGGTGAGCTGTTGTGGGCTGGGGGGTGCTGACCTAGCTTGCAAGAGCTTGCCAAAACTTCCTAGCCCAATTATTTGCCCACCCCTGGTTTAGACTGTGAGGCTTTCCGGCTCCTGTTAACGAGCATGTAGGCATGTGCTATGTGAAATTCTCCTAGATAAGGGGAAGTGATCAGCAAACTGACTGCCACTTAAGACTCCAGTCCTTGCTAAGAGACACATTGGGAGATATGTGAAGAACGAAGCAGAGCAAATGCGCCCGTTTATCAGAATAAGAGTGAACTGGGCAGGTTTTGTCTAGTACATGCTGGAAAAACTTTTATTAAACCACTTCCAGGCATTTAACCGATAATGAAGACACGAGCAGCAAGTAGCATGATGGGTTTGTACAGGACATCTTGATGGGAACTCGATGGCTTTCTTGCAGAACTACAGTGATAGCGGGGGGAAATGGAGTTGGTCTGACCTCATGCGACTTAATTCACAAGCTGGAAGCTTAGCTTGGAACAGGCTTAAACTATATCGTAGCAGAGCTAGCTGCTGTGAAAACACTTCCAGTGAGGACCCCTAGGCTTGATCTATGTTGGGGACCAGTGTTCAAGAGGAGTGAACAGAGCACTTGAGTTGTTCCTAGGGATGTTTTAAAAGGGCTGGCGGGGTGAGTGACACGGGGCCCTAGTCCTGAGGAGAGCAGCTGCCAGAAATGCAGGAGTGAGCACACAGGACTGTTGCCGCATGGTCAGTGTGACGTTGGTTCGCATCTGCAAAGCAAGGAGGAAGTAGCAAGGGCCTGGTGTTATTGCAGGTCACGTGCTGAATCTATACCAGCAGCGTGACTGGCAGACAAAGGCTTATTTTACCAGTGCTTCACTAGCAAAGAAAACTACTAAATCGTGAGCTGAACGCTTGTGGCTGCAGCCAGGCTTGAGCAGCAGTGCTGCGGACTGCTCTCTCCCAGGCGGTGTTATGAATGTCTGAAACCTAACAATGGTTTAATGTCAGTATGTTGCTACTGTCTGTGGTGGTAGAAGTGCTCCCCCACCCGTAACACCTCATCCTTAACGCCTCCTCCTGCGTCCTTGGCAGCCAAGAATCCCACCTGCACTACCCAGCTCAACTGCCTCTTGCGCCAGCAGGTGCATGTGGCACAGGCCCGTTTCTTTGACCCCTGGCTAGAGCCATTTCCTCTACAGCGCTCAGGCTGTTCACCCCTCGCTACTGCTTGCTGAGACCTGTTCTCCCGTTGCCATGGCAACCTTGCCCTGAAAAACTGCTTACCAGCCTTATGACAGCCCCCAACCTGGAGTGCTGCAGCCTGGCTGTTGCCTGCATGCCCCCCCCCCCCCCC
>NW_005843428.1:31519-32923 GCF_000455745.1 Alligator sinensis
AGTAGAGCTGCGGGTACCGGTCTTGGTAGGGGCTGAACTGCGCATCACGGCAGCCAGATTCTCCAGGGCAGTTTCTGCAGTTGTTTGTACTGTGGACACACGCCTGCAGGACACACAAAACTAAGATGGGCACCTGTTAATGTGAAGCTAATACTAAAAACAACTAATGCAGCATGCCCCGGACTGCCTGCGTGCTTCATAATTCAGGAGGGCTGCTCTCACTACGCACTTGCTGTATTTGAGAAGGGTGGGGTGTGCCTTGCCTTTTAAACAGTACTGGGAAGAACAGGATGAAAAGAAGAGGGTGATGGAGGAGGAGAGCTGGAGCTGGATTTTTCGGGTGGGGGGAATAGTACAACCCCTGAGATGTGCTGGGCTTCCCTCTCAGGTGGTGGAAATGAAATTGGGTCTTTTAAAACTAGACAGGGGTGCTGGGGAAGGGAGAGCAGGGTCTTGCCCACCTTGGAGAAGTGCACCGGTCAGTTCACTTTTAAAGTGTGCCCAGCTAGGTGGGTTCACACCTAATGCATTTCAGCCAGTTTGCCCCTTTCTTCCCATATTGGTACGTTCCAATGGAAGCAGCTGGCTCTAAACTGATCATGAACGGGACTGCAGCTCTGGCCAAGCTCGGGTTGAACCGGAAAGCTTTGTGCGAGCACGCTCCATAGGTCCTCTTTGCCTTGTCCACGGCACAGCCAAGTAATTGCACTTCGCTCTTGTTCTAGATGGACACCAGCTAAAGCAGCGAGCACATCCCCTGCATGGAAAGGACTCCAGACATCTCATTCCATGCTCTCCGGAGGGAGGGGTGTACGACTGTGGCTACTACTATCAAGGACGGAATTTGTTTTACTTTTATGTTTTGGAATAGGTTTTAAACTCATGTAAAGGTTTTTTTTAATTCTGAAACAGACCTGTTTTGTACCGAGTTATTTTTGGGAAAAATTTTACTGGTTGCCTGTTGGGCGGAGGTGGCTTTTTCACCTTTGCTGTAATAAAATAGAACTGTGTCTAGATCCCTAAACGTCTGCTTCCTGTTGCAGCTGGAGACGGACGGCAGGAGCAGGTGGGCGGTGGTGGGCAGGCCCCTGTCGCATCCTGTGCTAAGTCCCTTGCATGTGGGAGGAGGCTACTGTTCTGCCTTGGCTCTTTTCCCCTCCCCAGCGTCAGTGCCCGCGTGCAGATGCGGGGGGAGCTGCCCCGCCCCGCCCCAGCCGCACAGACACGGGAGCGTAGCACGTTGCTGGAGTGCAGCTGGGCAGCGCTGGCCCCTCTGTGGCTTGCCCGGCCCCCGCTGCTGCGCCAAGCCTGGCTCTGAGGGGCCCAGGAAAGACTTGGTCTTTCAGTGACCCCCCCGCCCCCTGCTCGTTTCTCGGAGGGGCCTCGTGTGCCCCTCTCCGCCCC
>NW_005843428.1:33807-35826 GCF_000455745.1 Alligator sinensis
GGCCCTGGCCGCGGCAGGCCCCCTCCGTCAAAACCGGGTCACTGACGCACACGATGGAGGCGCCGGCGCCCGCTTGCTGCCCCTCCCTGGGGCCAGGTTTGCGGGTGCCCCGGGGCCGACCAGCAAGACCCCGGGCCGGATCTGCAGGGCCCGGCTGCCTCTGTCGTCCGACCGTCAGTCGGCTCCTGGGGGTTGCCCCGGTGCCCCCACCCCCTCGCTGCCCCTGCCGCCGGGCCCAGGACTTGAGCAGAGCCCGGGCGCCGTTTCCAGGGCAGCCGTGGGTTGGGACGCTCGGATACTTCCTTTCGTGCCCGTGGCTGGCCCACAGGCTCCATGTTGGGGCTCGCCCGCCGCCCGCCCGCTCGTCCGCGCGCCGGGCCCAGGACAGCGTGGCCCTTTGGCAAGGTGTCCTGGGGCTGGCTTGAGTCGTCTGTCCCTGAGCGCTTGGCCGGAGGGGCCTCGGCTTCCCACCTTCTCGCTGAGAGCACGCGTGCGCCGGCTGCAGTCCCGAGGGGCTGTCTGCCAAGAGCCTGGGGATCCCGGCTGCAGGGTGCCGGAGCGTGGGTGGGCACACAGACCCCAGGGGAGTCCAACGGCACTCCTGCTGCAGTCTCTTCGTGCTCCTGAGAGCCACGGGCGGGAGCGGTTTCGTGCCGGGAGGCTCAGGCGCGCGCGTGGGCGGGAGGCTCAGGCGCGCGCGTGGGCAGGAGCCGGCGCAGGTTGAGAGTCCTGTCCTGCCCCCTGCTGAGGCTGCGGGGAAGCGCTGGTGAGTCATTTTTCCCCTCTGCTTGATGGCTGACTTCCTTGTTGGTGCTGCGATGGTGAGGGCCAAGGCTTGCTGCGGGGAAAGGCATTGCCCCCTTGCCCTTGGGCTCCCTCGCCAGGCTTGCATTGCAAGGAGCGTGCTGAGCAGCTCCGTGGGTTTGCCTGCGAAAGGCTGCTCCGGGTGCATGTAGGGTTTCCTGGGGGCTTTTCCTTGCAGTGCCGCTAGCTCTGGGTTGTCACGGTGACAGGTGAAGGAGGGCATGTGCAGGCCGGGGGAGGTATGGAGCAGGGAGAATCCCTGCAGCTGCCCCTGGTGCGAGATGCCCCCGAGTCTTTTGTGCTGGCTCCTGCAGCTGTTTGTGTTGGCAGGGCTTCCCTTGCGCTGATCTGCCTTCCCGGGCTGGGAAGGGAGAACCCAGGGCAGCAGCAGGTGCCTGCGGCCTGTGACCCACTGGTCTGGGGAGATCCTGGAGGAGGGTCTCCTGTGCGGCGGAGGTGGGTGCTGCCCCGTGCTGCAGGAGGGGAGCAGCCTGCGGACACCCGCGCTGGCAGGCAGTAGCACAACTTGGGGCCGCGAGGCTGTGCGGTGTGGGAGCTATTAATCAGGGTGGGAGCCTGCAAAGCGGTGAGGAGCTCAGGCTCTTTGAGGGGGGAGTCTCCATGCATTGGTGCCCCTTGCCCGCATGGCGGCCGTTAGCAGGACCTGTGTGCAGAGGTCAGCAGCTAGGGAGGAGCTGTGGTTGTCTATGCCCAGGTCCTGGTGCGTCAGCTGCTGCAGGCGCCGCTTTGCTGGAGGTTGCGCCGGTGCCCTGCTGCAGCTGGGATGCCCGAGCGTGGGCCTCGGGGCCCCTGGTAGCTGGCGCGGTCAGTCTCTGGGTGGCCTGGCAGTGTGGTCTGCCCAGCTCTGAGCACCAGGAAGCAGAGGCCAAGAGCATGTTGCCACCAGCCCTCTCTGTCCAACTGACCTGGGCTGTGCAGGCGCTTCCCCTCAGCGGCTGGAGGAAGAGCCCCGGCCTCGGGGAGGCTTCGTGACAGTCTCCTTCCTGCCTGGTTTGGCGCCTTCCCTGGGGAAGCTGCCGAGGAGCTGTGACCGGGGCGGGGGGGTCGGCGCGCTGGAACGAGCTGCTGGGCGTGGGCAGGGCAGGAGGTGGCAGCGGGGGCCCCCGGGGTGGGTGGGTGGGTGGGTGGGCTGTGCTGAGCCTTGGGCCCCTCTATCCGGCTGGGCACCCATGGCCCCTCCCACCACCCCCAGCC
>NW_005843428.1:37088-44588 GCF_000455745.1 Alligator sinensis
GGGGGTGTGTGACCGGGGCGGGGGGGGCGGCGCGCTGGAACGAGCTGCTGGGCGTGGGCAGGGCAGGAGGTGGCAGCGGGAGCCTCCGGGGTGGGTGGGTGGGTGGGTGGGCTGTGCTGAGCCTTGGGCCCCTCTATCCGGCTGGGCACACATGGCCCCTCCCAGCACCGCCAGCCCAGGCCCGAGTGAGTTCCTTGCCCTCCGCCTGCGCGGCAGCACTCTACTTTCAGTGCCCTGCCGGGGGGTGGGCAGCCCCCAGGACCCGGCACTGAGGTGTCCTTCCCTGAGCTACAACTTGCTGGGCCTGGAGTTGTCCTCACTGTCAGTGCTGGCAGGGGGCTGCTGGGGCCCGTGGTACCCACAGGAGTCCCAGCCGTGTGCAGCGTGGTGCTGGGGGCCACCAGGCTTGCTTTGGAGCGGGCAGTGCTGGGGCTGGTGGTTACCTGATGCTGGACATAAGGGCTTGGCCCTTCACAGGAAGCTGCTCCCCAGTAACGGCCAAAACGTGGCCACACCCAGGCTGTGTCCCGCCAGCTCCCTGTGCCCAGTGCTGCAGCCTGCGCTGGCTTGGCCTACGGGGCTGCTGGCTTGCCAGGTGCTCTGCACTGGCTGGAGCCCGGGGCTGCTGGGAGCCATACATCCCTTTCTGCCCTGGTTAAGGCTCCTCCTGCCCCTTGGAGCTCATCTCTGGTGTGGAGAGTGCTTCGCCTGGAGGCGAGTGGCGGCCGTGTCTGTGCAGGGGCAGCAGGGCGGCAGCTGGGAGGGGTCCTTGGCCTACCCTAGGGCCTGGCATTGCAGTCAGGTGGAGGAGGTTGCAGAGCAGATGTCACCCCAGTAAGGGAGGCACCGTCTGCCTCCAGCAGCGCAGCTGGCCTGGCCAGAGCTTGGCTGGGGGCTGGGAGTGCTTGTCCATGGGGAAGCCCTGGCAGCTGGGCACGTTTCCCATGCACATTAGCAGGGATAAGAGCTGAGGTCTGTTCCCACTGTGATTAACTGCACCAGCTCTCTGGAAGCACATGTGTAATCTCTGCTGCCAGGAGCTGTGGGCGGGAGGGCTGCCTGGTGAACAGCAAGCTGCTGTGTGCGCGGGCCGGCTCCCAATCTTGGGGGCGAGCCGGGCCCGTCTTTGTGCACACAGGCTGTGGCCAGCAGCCCGGGCACGCGGGGCCGGGGAAAACCGCGGCGCGGTATGGTACGCTCGAGCTAGCATCAGTCACGGAGTCATAATGGTTGATTGAAAAGATTATTTACTTGCACCCAAGGTGGTCGCGGTGTAGGCTGGTCAGCTTTCCAGGCACAGCTCTGCTTGAGTTCTCGGTGGAGGACTCTGATAGACTCGGTTCCTGACCCCGGAGTGGTTTAAGCTCCGCGGGTTTAACAATTCTCTCTCACGGAGCAGCTGAATCTCCGCGGGTTTCACTCGGTTCCCAGGTCCCCCGGAGCTGTTAAGACTCCGTGGGTTCGACAATTGGGTCCATAGGACAGGGATACGTCTGGACTGCGATCGGCGACGGGGAGGGGCTAGAGGGAATGTGCCTTGGAGTTGTTAAGGCTCCGAGGGTTCGGAAATTAGGTCCCGTGGAGTTGTTGAAGCTCCGTGGGTTCGACAAATTAAACCTCTGTTGCCCTCTTAAGGAAAAAGCTGGGTTCGAAGGGATCAGCAGCGCTTAGAGATCCTCACGCTCCTTTCCCGAACTCCACGTGCTTTCTCTCTCTCCGACTTGGGCGGAAACTACCCAAGCCTTTTGTACGGCTAGCAAGCCAATAGCTAGCTGCCATGTGTGCCTGTATTAAGATTGGCCAATAATGTGGCGGAAATCTCAATACAAGTAGCGGGAACTTCTTTGTGCTGTGCATCACTATAATGCAAAAGAAATGCACGATGCAAAGAAGGCTACACAACTGGCAGGAAAAGCTCCTGCACGCGGGTTCTTAATTGCAACAGAACGCTCCACCGTGCAAAAGAGCCGCAATTTAGCGGGAACACAATTTAGCGATGCCGAAGCACACACAAACAAGAAAATCACAACTTTGGGTTGTGACACTGTGCAGAGCAATCACGATGGCTCGGCCTGCCCGGCACCTTCGAGCACTGGCAGAGCCTAGATGCGAGATCTGGTGCTGGGGCCGGGAGCACAGCTGAGCCTGCAGGGGCACGGTGTGTTGGACAGCGAGGACCCGGGGAAGGGTCCTACAGAGAAGCAGCTCCGTGCAAGCCCCCAGTGTTGGGCCAGAAAGGGCTGATGTGGCTGTAGGAAGGGGGAGAAAGGGTGACTGGTCCTTGTGCACAGTGGTGGGGAGAGACCTGGAGCAGCCACCCCCAGGCCTGGTGTCGGGGGTGTTGAGCATGGGGAGAGGTGTGGAGTCTTGGCAAAGGCTTGACTGAGCCCAGTCAGTCCAGTTTAGCCGAGAGGCCGAGGCTGGTGACTAGCGTGTGAGTGCCTGGAGCTGGGAGCGGGAGCCAGACGGGCCAGCCAGGAACAAGGCACGAGCAGCTCTGGGGCCTGGGCGGATCCTGTGGCCTGTGGAACCCAGGTGTGAGCTTGCAGGGGGGGCTTGAAGAGTGTCCCGCCAGTGCCAGGCAGGCCTCTGCACCCCAGCTGGGCTTGGCACCAGGCTCCCCTTGCTGCTGCGTGCCCCGGCTGTTTCCCTGCTTGCTCCCCCACCCTGGCTGCACCTTGGCATTGGAGTGGGTTTATGCCCACATCCATTGCACTGCCTGGCTGCGGGGGGAACGTGCCTGGCTGGCATTCCCGTTGCAGTGCCGCGATGCTCCTTGCTCTCCAGACAGGGGCCCCGAGTGCTGTGAGCAAGATCCCATCATGTCTCGGACTCTGTTTACGCAGAGCTTTGGTAGGCGGCGCCGGGTGCGAGGCCGGAGCGCTGAGGGGAGCGGCTGGGTCTGAGCTGGGGAGTTGGACGCAGGAAGCTGATGTCAGTAGCGGGGAGGCCTTTGGCAGTTCCAGGGCTTCGCATTTTTCTGTAGCGCCAGGCTTGGCCCAAGCTGCCCTTGCTGTCTCTCCAGGGCCTCTGAAAGGTCAGGGGTGTGGGGAGGCAGCAGCTCATGGCTGGGCGTATAGCAGCAAACTGGTTTGACCAGAGTCGTGTGTGAAGCCTCCCAACGCCAGGGCTGCTAATCTAGGAGCTGCAGCCAGTTGGTGGCCTGACTTGACCTTTGGAACAGGCCAGCGTGAGCTCAGATGAGCCATGTGCCGCGCTCTGCTGGGGGGACAGCCAGCGCCCAGCTCGGGACAGCCCGATGGGGCAAAGGACCAGCGGTGGCTGAGGCTGCGAGCCCAGGGCCTGTGCTGCGCAGGCAGAGCCAACCCAAGCAGGGTGCGGGGCCTGAGGCAAATCAGCCACGCGGGGCGCCGCCCCTGCTCCCATCCCACGCGCCCCGCACCTGAAGAAGCTGCCAGCGGTGGCGGGGAGTAGTGAGTGGCTGCACACAAAGCCGGCGGTGGCGCGGAGTCACTGTGGCCGCTCTGCCCGGTTCTGCGGGGCTCCCCAAAGTGCAGGCCCCGGGTGGTTGCCCCTATTCGCGTGCGTGCCCACCCCCAGGATGGCCCTGTGTGCAGGCATCTGTTCTAGGCAGTGACCTGGGGGCTCGGCTGAGCCATTTTGGGGAGCGGTGGTGGTAGTGATGGGGAGGGGTGTTCACCCTGCCTGGGTCCAGCCAGGCCAGTGTCCTGGTAACTGAGCCAGCAGAGCTCAGTCCTCTCTGCTGCCTGCAACTGGTTCCTGGTGCTGAAGGAGGGTCCCATGCAGCTGCTGGGGGCCAGGGTGTTGTCCCAGGGAGCCTTCCCACAGCTCCCTCCACAGGCTGGGCACTGGAGGGGGAAATGGGCTGTGCTGGGAAGAGCCCCCCAGCCTCCCATGGCCCAGAGCAGCTGGGAGGTGGCACCACTGAGCTCCTGCCCTCCCCCAGGTGTAGCTCACGTGCGCAAAGATGGCGGAGCAGGAGCCAACAGCGGAGCAGCTAGCCCAGATCGCTGCGGAGAACGAGGAGGACGAGCACTCTGTTAACTACAAGCCACCTGCTCAGAAGAGCATCCAGGAGATCCAGGAGCTGGACAAGGATGACGAGAGCCTGCGCAAGTACAAGGAGGCCCTGCTGGGCTCTGCCGTCACCATCACTATGGGTGAGACTTGGGGTGGGTCCGTGGGATGCATGCGCCCCACCCTGGCCCCATCAGAGCTGCCAAGCAGGCAGTGCTGCACAGCGCAGCACCACCCCACCCCTGTCCTGCGCTTGAGCATGTTGCTACAGCCTGGGTGTGTCCTGGGCCACAGGACTGGGTGCTGCTGGGTGGCTGGCTGGAATCAGTCACCAAAACTTCCACATCGGTCTCTTTTTTTTTGGGCTGCTGCTGTGTGGGAGACCCTGAGGCTGCTGAGGTGGGAGGCTCTGGGGCAGCGTTAGAGGATGGCTGGGTGCTGGGGACTCTGCGGCAGATGGACCATTTTGTGGCAGCTGCTTTCCCAGGGCCTGGTGGGGAGGGCATGGGTGGACCGGCTCCTGGGGCCCAGTGTCCCGGGCATCTCAAGGAAGCTGCTCATTGCTTCTCCTTTGTCCTAGATCCCACTGTCCCCAATGTGGTGGTGACCAAACTGACACTGGTCTGTGCCAGTGCCCCTGGCCCTCTTGAGCTGGACCTGACAGGTGAGTGAAGGTGGTGCTTCAGGTTCCTCCCAGGGGAGAGTTGCCAGGCTGGCTCCACGCATGTGTCTGCAGGAGTCCTGGCTGTTACCTGCCTGCCCATCTGGGCTGCTGTAGTGGGTGGGAAGCATAAGGCTGGGCTCTGGAGCACTCCCAGCCACCTGGCTGCTGCTGGGGTGGGCAGGGCTCTGGCTTGCAGAGGCTTTGTTACCAGCTGGGGGAGCTGCTGAGCCACTCTGCAAGTGCCCACTCCACCCCTGAGCCCTGCAGGCAGGTCTGGAGGAAGAAGAGCCGTGCAGGATCTCCCAGCTGTGCCCAGGCACCCTCACCCTGATGAGAGCCTCATGGGGTCCTTATGGGTCAGGAATCCAGGCTCTGCCACTACTTCCTGGCCGCCGGTAGCTCAGTCTGCACGGCGCCCAGCTCCTAGCTGACCTGTAGGCAGTGTGAAAGGGTCTGAGCCGTTTTGTCCACCCCACAGCTGACCTGGAGAGCTACAAGAAGCAGTCATTTGTGCTGAAGGAGGGTGTGGAGTACCGGATAAAAATCTCCTTCCGGGTAAGGAACTGCTGGGCAGGGCCTGTGCCTGGGCAGCTGGCTGTGCCCGTAGGGTGGGGAGGGCCAGGCCCTGCTGCTGCACTGTCCACGTCTCTATCTCCAGGTGAACAAGGAGATTGTGTCGGGGCTGAAGTACATCCAGCACACGTTCAGGAAAGGGGTGAAAAGTAAGTGTCCTCTCCAGCTTCCCCAGCCTTAAATAGTGAAGAGAGGTAGCTGCTGAGGGCAGCCTACAGCCAGGGGCTGTGAAAGGGTCTCGGGCGTGTTCCCAGCCCTAGTTGTGCTCCATCCTCTTGGCCTGGAGCAGATGAAGCCGTGGTGTGGAACCAGGTGGTGAGGGAGCCTGTCACTGGCCTGGGCCTGGCGGGAGATGGTGGGCTCTTGATGGGGGCCAGCAGCCACGAGGGGTGGAGTGGCGGTGAACGAGGTGGCATCTGCATGCGGTGGGGCTGTCCTTGCTCTCTGCTGAGTCCCGCCAGCTCCTGGGGGAGGGCCGGGACTGCTGTGAGCATGGAGCGGGGGTGTCGAGCCCACTTGGTGCTGCCTTGTCGGCTCTGGGAAGGCTCTTAGCCCTCCCCTCCCATTCACTCTCCTTCCAGTTGACAAGACTGAGTACATGGTGGGCAGCTACGGTCCCCGTGGGGAGGAGTACGAGTTCCTCACCCCCATGGAGGAGGCGCCCAAGGGCATGCTGGCCCGGGGCAACTACAACATCAAGTCCAAGTTCACAGACGATGACAAGACTGACCACCTGTCCTGGGAGTGGAACCTGACCATCAAGAAGGATTGGAAGGACTAGGCCTCCCGTGCCAACCCCAGAGCCAATCAGACCGTGGCTACGGTAGAACCCCCCTGTACCAAAGTGCTGACATCGGAGCCCCTCCCTCCTTTTAAGTTGCCCAGAGCACTCTGCCCTACCCCGTCCCGATCTCTCCCCAGAGAACCGCTGAACAGAACCCACCAGCCCCCATGTCTGTCTCTGCCCCAGGCCGGAGGTGGGAGCTCCCCACCCTCCCATCGCCCTGCTGCTGCTCCTGACAAACCCCAGGCAGGTGCGGATGGGGAGGGAGGGCCCCTGCGTCCCATGAGCAAGAGGCTTTTCCAAGTGCTGCTACTCATGGGCCAGGGTTGTTGGTGCCTCCCCAGTGGCCAAGGAAATCATGATGCCAAGCAGCCGTTGACCCCTCTGTGAGCTAAAATCATGTCTGTGGCCTGCCCGTCCTGCGCTGCTGCGTCCTGAGGATGCCGGTGGCTCCATCTGTGGCTGTCCCCTGCAACCATGATGCCTTAATGTGTAACGTGCATCCTCAAGGGAGGGGGTCCTGCTCTTGTTACACTTTTTAAACGCCTGCCCCAGTGTCTGTCTGCATGATGCCCTTGCCCGTCATGCCCCGAGTCCCTCTTCAGGTGGCTCCTGGCTTGGACCCATTCTCCTCCTAAGATCCCCTCCAAGAGGGGGAGGCTGTTGGAGGTCCCAGATGCTCCCAGCCAGCTGCCCCACGTTGTCCAGAGCATGGCCCGGCAGAGGCTCCCAGGCCTGCTAGCACAGCGCTCTGCTCAGCCCTGCCCTGCCTGGTGCAGCCCCAGCCCCTCGGTGGGCCTGAAGGGGCAGCTGGACAGGCGCTGGTGCTGCTGTCACCTCCTACTTCCACTCCAGCCAGGAAGGGCTGCAGAGCTCAGATGCCCCAGCAGCCTCTGCCCCTCTTGGTTTGGTTCCAGGCTGGAAGATGGACTCGTCCCATTCTGCAGCTGCTTCCATAACTCATGAGAGCCCCCAGCTTGCAATGGACGCAGGTTCCAGAGTGGTGAATGCCTTACGTATCTGTTCTGCCTTTGAGACTCGTGCCTGGCCTGTCAGTATTTATTGCCTTGACAAGTAGACTCCTTTCCCCGCTCCCCTCTGTGTCCCAGAGCAGCTCCCCCCGGCCCCTTGCAGCACTGTCTCCATCCCGACCACCCCCAGGCCCTGTGGCCAGGGGGCTCGTGCCCCCCGGCTACTGGACAGGCGCGTTCCAGCTCGCACCTCTCGCCGGGTGCTTTAACACAGAGGTTGTACCAGAACTGGGACCAAGTACGTGTGGTTTTCTCGTAGCTACAGTCTCCTGCCTCTAGCTCCTCCCCCTCCCTCTAGAGCTAGGTTTTGTTCATTGGATCTGGTGCATCTTGTCTGTAAATCCCTGACCCGGATTAACAGGTTGGAATTGTCATCGGCTTCCCCTTTTATGACAGTTAAATAAAGCCTTCAAACTGACCACGCCTGTGTCCCTCTGCTCTTTCCTGCT
>NW_005843428.1:44619-54995 GCF_000455745.1 Alligator sinensis
TGGCTGGGGGGGAGCCCTGCTGTAAGTGCTGGGTGGTGCTCTGCCTGGTGCAGAGGTGTTACCGCCCCAGGTGCTGGTGCTGGTGCTGCTCCGCCCGGGCGCGTCCTTTACCGTGCTGAGTGGGTGCTGCTGTTGCCTGCGGTGGCTGCATCCTGGCTAGGGCTTTGTTCCTGCCTCTGCCTGGATGGTTCTGGGGAGCTCTGTGCTGCCCTGGGCCCCGCTAGCTGAATGAAGCCTCAAGGCCACGGGCTGCATGGGGGCCTGAGGGAGGCTGTGCACCAGAGCTAGGGAGCTCTCCCTGTGGCTGCAGCTGTCTGCCTTGGGCCTGGCCAGCTGGACTCCCTGCCTTGGCTTGGGCCCAGCCTTCCATGATGGGGTGGGTGCTCCGGGTGGGCTGTCTTGCTGCTCCCTGCGTGGGGGCCAGGGGCTGCTGGAGAGCAGGTCCCACCCATGGCCCTGGGGCTTCCCGAGGGGCTTGGAGCCCTGCACCATTCCCACTGCTCTTGGCGTGCGTGCAAAGGTCTTGTCCCCTGGGGCAGCGCAGCACTGGGATTTGCATAACAGTGCGCAGCACCCCTCTGCTTTGCATCACAATGAGCTCCTGCACCAGAGCAGCTGCCCGCTTGAAAAAGAACTGTGGGCTCTGGTGCGGAGCGGAGCTGGGCCCTGTGCACAGCTGGCTGGACGGGCTGGGGCCAGCTCTTGCAGCAGTGCACGGGAGGCCTAATTGTGGGCTGTGCTCTCCCCACCCCCACGGGCAAGGAGTGCTCCTGCCCCAGCACCCTCACCCTGCGCACCTGAGACCAGAGCAGCAGCTGGCTGGAGGCAGGAGTGCGGGGTCATGGTCACCCACGGTGCCAGCTCTGCTCTGCTTGTGCTCTCGCTGCGGCTTGTGCAGGTTGCTGCGGGGCTGCCTGAGCCCCTGGGGGCATGGGGCAATGGGAGATGCTCCAGTGCCTGGAGAAGTGTCAGGGGCTGCTGTTGGGGGTGGGGGGTGGTGTGTGTAAAGGGCCTTGAAGTGACAATGGCAGTGACTGGCCCAGGAAATGCAGGAGCTGGTGTGCAGCTGGGCTTGTTGAGGCTTGGCCATAGTCTGGGTGGGAGCAGGCGGGGGAGGCTGATGTAGGGCAGAGGCATAAGCAGGGGCCGCGGGGGTGTTGGGCACAGGCAGGGCAGGTCATGCGGGCTGTGACCTCAACATGGGCAGGGGGGCCTGGACCAGAGGCAGGTCTGTGCCCTTCCCCTGCAGGGGCTGGCGTTGGGAAGGGTAGGAGCCAACAGAGGCAGCATGGGGTGAAGAGCTGAGTGGGGCAGGGATTCACCTGGGATGGGCCCAGGATGTGGTGGAGCAGCAGAGCCGTGGGGCACAGGGGAAGGCACAGGATGCCCAGGCCTGGGACCCACATCCGCTGTCCTGCCTGGGCAGCTCCAGCGAGGCTGCACGTGGCCACCGAGCGTGCACGGGAGGCCGTGGCAGGAGCTCCTCTGGGCAGGGCCCCTCTGCTGTGCCTTTGGCAGAGGCTTGCGCTGACTCTGGTCGTGGCGCCTGCCTGGGGCCCTGTTGCACAGAGGGAGAGTGTGTGACCCACCTGCCTGCTGCACAGAGCCTGGCAGTGGCCCAGGGGCTCGGGGTTAATCCCGAATCCGCATCCTGGCAGACCCGTGGGCTCTGGCCGGCGGGGCAGGGCCCCTTTGCTGTGCACTTCCGGCCCCAGGCAGGGGCTGCGTGACTGGGCCTGGTCTGCGCTGGGGGCGGCTGCTCCGGCTCCCCTGGGCCCTGCCCGCAGGCTCTGGGGGTGCGCGGCTGCGTTTGCCATCCCGGTGCCTGTGCGATGTCTCTTGACCCTCCCGGCTCCTGGACCCTGCCCTGCTCATGCTCCCCATGGGCCTCAGGCCTTGCCGCGAGGCGCTGCTGGGGCCCAGCGTCTCCGTGGGGAGCGGAGGAAGGCGCTTGGGGCATTGGGCAGTGAGGGCCAGGGCTGCTGCTGGGCCTCCACAGGGTTCATGCTGCTTCCCCCGGGGGCTGGCAGTGCTGCAGAGGTAGCACCGTGACCTGTCCCGGGCTCCGTCTGGCAAACCCCGCTATGCCGCAAGCCCCAGCCACATGCACCATAAAGCCACTGGCAGCCAGGGAACAACGGGGTGGTGGGGGCTCGGGTCCCACAGCCAGGCAGCGAGTGCCCGGCACTTCTCCCTGGCCCAGAGCCTCAGGCTGTCCCTGCAGGTGAGGGGCGCCAGACCCAGAGAGCCATGTCCCAGCCCCTCTGCCTTCTGCTGCTGCACTCCTGCCACCGAGCCGTGCGAGGCCCTGGCCACCTGGCGCGCAGGGTTGCTCCTAAGGGCATGTCCCACCCCTACCCGATCCTCGGCCTGTGAGCACCTGGGCTGCAGGGCACGGGCCAGGGCCAGGTGGCTCTGGCACTGCTGGCTTGCAGCCAGCACAGCTGGGCAGGACTTTGCCCCCTGCCCGCAGCGCTGAGGTGGCACTGGAGCCTGTGGTGACGTGTCCCTGGGGCCATGTCTGAGGCGCCCTCCGTCCTGTGCACAAAGAGGGCCCTGTTTGCACAGCCCGGAGCGTGGAGCTGCTTCTGGGCAAGGGCGGTGCAGGCAGTGGCGGGGAAGCTCCAGAGCCGGGCACAGCCCAGGCCCAGCTCCCCTGCCCCTGCAGGCACCCTGCTCCCGCTGCCTCCCAGGCTCTGGCTCAGCTCCTGCCTCTGCCCCAGGGACCCCTGCACAGAGCATGGCCATTTAAACGGGCCATTTCTGCCTGGACAGCCCAGCGCAGGGAAGAGGCTGGCTGGAGAGATGCTGCAGTGCTGGGCCCTTGGCAGGGGTGGGCTGGCCCCCGCTGCGGTTCTTGGCAGGGAGCAGCCCAGCCTGCGGCCAACGCTCCTGCTCAGGCCACTTCCGGGCCCGGGCAGCTGTTCAACGGCTCTGGCATCAGGGTCTGTGTCAGCCCCTCTGCAGCGCATCCTTGTCCTGCCCGGAGCCGCTTGTCCCAGGGCCCCAGAAAGGACTGGCCACTGCCCGCTCTGTGCTGCTGGGCTGGAGGGGCTGCAGCCTCGCCCTGCCGCTGGCCAGCTCCCCCACCCACCACCCTCCAGGGGGGCTGCCTGGGTTGCTGCAGCTTCCAACGGCCCATCTGTTATTGCACCTAACGGCGCTGTGTGGGGAAATCCAGCTGTGGTCTGGGCGCTCGCTGCTTGAGCAACCCGCAAGTCAGAAGGCAGCAGCCAGCAGGAGCCAACCAGCCTGGCACAGGCAGGCTCCGGGCACAGCAGAGTCGAGTGGGGCCCCTTGCACCCCAGGGCTGCCGGGGGGGCCAACACAGGGGCACAAGGCAGAGCAGGACGGGGAGGCTTGGGGCCGGGTGGGCTTCCTGGAGGCAGCTGAGACACAGACCCGCAGGAAGCCACTGGAAGCCCAGGACCACCCTGGGCCTCGGGCTGCTGCCGAGGTGCCAGTGACCTCTTGCCTTGCCCTAGCACTCGCCCGTTCCCGACAGCCTGGGTGCAAGGCTGAGCCTTGCAGTGTGGTGCCCAGAGGGGAGCGGCTGTCCCTGCCCGCACAGGGGTCCGGGGTGCAAGGACCTGCAGGAGCAAGGGCTACTGAGCAGGGCAGGGAGGGCAATGGGGGGAGCTGGGATGAAAACGTGGCCAGGGCTGCACCTGCTGCGTTCGAGGAAGGTGAAGGAGGGCTGAGGAGCTGCTGCTCTCCTGCCCCATCACAGGAGCCCGGAGCCCAGGGGGACACCAGGCCAGTCGAGCGGGTGGGCTTGGGGCAGAGGCAGCGAGTCCCCTCGCAGGACATGGGTGCGCTGGGGAGCTCCTTGCCCCAGGACGCTGCCCGTGCACAGGAGACGCTCGCCCCGCCATGCTCAGGAAAGGCAGAGGGGGAATCCCCGGCCTGGGGCTGCTCAGACTGAGATACCACAGGAAGAAAGTGAACGTGCCCCTGAGACCTGAAGTGCAACGGCCGACGGCTGCATTTGCTGATAGTGACTGGCTTGTAGCTCCGCTGGATGCTGCACAAGGGCGCAGGCTGGAGCATGCTCCCCCCTCGGCTCTGGGCCATTTGTTTCTGGCTGCGCCTGGGCAGATGCAGCACAAAGCGCCACGGGCAACGGGCCCCGGATCCTCTGGCCCCGCGGGCACTGCCTGCAGCCGAGGGCCGGGCCCTGGGCATGAGGGCCATGGGTCCGAACGTGAGATGCTGCTGGCAGGACACTCCCTGGGGGCAGCCTGCGATGAAGGGCCCCTGTGCGGTGCCGGAGCCCAGCGCTGCTGCTGGCAGAGCGCACATGTGGAAGTTCCCGTCAGAGCCTGCACTAGAGGACCCTCGTTAGGCCGTGGGCAGGGCCCTAAACCCAGGTCTGGGCCCGTGCCCGTATAGGACGGCTACGGTGAGGGAGAACTATTACCCCACATCAGTGTAGACCATGTGAAGGAACACCTTGAGAGGCTGGACACCTTCAAGTCAGCTTGTCCAGACAGTTTACACCCCAGGGTACTTAAGGAGCTGGCAAGCATCGTAGCTTGGCCACTGGCACGGATCTTCGAGAGCTCCTGGCGCTCAGGTGAACTGCCCAAATATTGGAAGAAGGGCAATGTGGTGCCTATCTTCAAGAAAGGAAGGAAAGTAGATCCAGGGAACTACAGGCCCATCAGCCTGACCTCTATCCCGGGGAAGATCTTGGAAAAAATGATCAAAGAGACCATTCGTGACAAACTGGCTGATGGCATCATCCTGAGGGATAGCTAGCATGGGTTTGTTGTAGGTTGGTCTTACCTGACCAATCTCATCTCCTTCTATGACCAGGTGACCTATCACCTGGACAAGGGAGAAGAGATTGATGTCCTATACCTGGACTTTAAAAAAGGCTTTGATCTGGTGTCCCATGACAATCTCATGGAAAAATTGGCAACTGCAGCCTCGGCTGCATCACAGTCCGATGGCTGGGGGATTGGCTCCAAGGTTGGACCCAGAGAGTGGTAGTCAATGGAAGTAAATCATTGTGGTGCACCGTGATCAGTGGGGTCCCCCAAGGCTCCGTGCTTGGGCCCATACTTTTTAACATCTTCATTAATGATGTGGACATTGGAGTCAGAAGCGGACTGGCCAAGTTCACCGATGACACCAAACTTTGGGGTAAAGCGTCCACACCTGAGGACAGAAGGGTGATCCAGGCTGACCTGGACAGGCTCAGGAAATGGGCAGATGAAAACCTGATGGCGTTCAACACTGAGAAATGCAAGGTACTCCACCTTGGTGAAAAAAACCCGCAACACGCTTATAGGCTCGGCAATGCTACGCTTGCTGGCACCACGGCCAAAAGGGACTTGTGGGTCATGATTGACCACAAGATGAATATAAGCCACCAATGCGATGTCGCAGCTAGTAAAGCGAGCAAAACTCTGGCTTGCATCCATACATGCTTCTCAAGCAAATCCCAGGATGTCATCCTTCTGCTTTACTCAGCCTTGGCGAGGCCGCAGCTGGAGTACTGCATCCCATTCTGGGCTCCACAATTCTAGAAGGATGTCGAGAAGCTTGAGAGAGTCCAGAGGAGAGCCACGTGCATGATCAGAGGGCAAGAGAATAGGCCTTATGAAAGGAGGGTGAGAGCCCTGGGACTCGTCAGCCTGGAAAACTGCCGGCTTGGGGGGACCTGGTAGCTGCCTATAAGTACATAAGGGGTGTGGATCAGGATCTGGGGGAACGCCTGGTCACCAGAGCGCCCCAAGGGATGACAAGGTCAAACGGTCACAAACTCCTCCAAGACCGTTTCAGGCTGGACATAACGAAGAACTTCTTTACAGCACTAGCCCTCAAGGCCTGGAACAGACTGCTGCTGGACGTGGTGCAAGCACCTACTCTGGACATCTTTTAAGAGACATTTGGACGTTTATCTTGCTGGGATCCTTTGACCCCAGCTGACTTCCTGCCCCTGAGGGGGGGACGGGACCCGATGATCTCCCGAGGTCACTTCCAGCCCGAACGTCTATGACGCGGCCGAGGGCTCAGGGGCTCCGTGCCATAGGTGCGGTGGTGGGTGTTACTGAGCTCATAAAAGACCCGGCTTGGCCCAAGGGACCGAGTCCCCCCCGCTGAGCACATACCAACTGCCCAAATTCACAGTCTGCTCCTCATCCCTGAATTACAACCAAGAAAGGATGTACTGCTCCTTGAAACCAAGCTATACAGTATATGAGCACAAAAACTAGACTTCTATAAAATATCCAAGTAAAAAATGTTTTGGACCAGTAATACGGAGTGTGTGGGTTCACGTGTGCACACACACGCACACACACAAAAACACACCCAGAAGCACTTAAGGCTGTACACTACAGTGTGTCACCTGAACAGTAACAAGATTATCTAATTGAAGACCCCCATGGAAACATGCAGCACATAGGTGCCAAACACATTAATGGCACAGATTAGCACGCCCAGATTCTTCAATATCAACCTTCCTGTACTGTTAAGCTTTTCACACAGAAGGCTTTTATTTTTTTAATATAGAAAAGAAAATAGAAACAAATTCATAATGGAAAGTTATATATCACTAGACAGCAATGAGGAATGCCTCCTCCAAGCCACAGGACTATGCAAGCATAGCTTTCCTTAGACTCATATCCCACATTTTCTATAATGCTCATTATTATATCATCATGACTTCTTGTATCACCATGACTTGTTAGACTACTGCACTTTCCAAGTTACTGGGAGAAAATGATAAGGAGAACTGAAGCACTTGGAAAATGATGATATTCAGGTAAAGTTTTTTAAGCTCAATTTTCTCAGCTCTCTCTCTAGTAAACCTTAATTAACAAAAAACAAATTACATATCTGTTCCATCAGCTTTGTCATCAAATGCTAAGCAGACAACTCTATGAAGCTTCAGAATAGAAACTATAGTAAACTCTGGTTACCTCACCACTCTCAGGAGAAAGTCATTAATGGCAGTAGTGACCAATTAGCAGAAATTGATAATGAGGAAGGGAGAGGGAAGGAGAAGAAAAAAGGGGGAAATGGGTACTGGTGGGGAATCAGAACAGCAGCAAATTAAACTATAATGGCAAATTATCACATAGGCAAAGTAACCAGATTTTACTACATTTTATATCATGTACCACGTATTTTCACTTGCACAGAACGCAACATTTCCACAGCTATAACTGAAAAAACCCCACTAGGCCACTACTAGATTATCTACATATTTGTACTGACAAAGATGGAGCTTTAACCTATGCCTGTGCACCAGAAAAAAAATTTACGACCCTAAATCAATTATGGATTCAGACAGCCTTCGAGAGAACATTGTGCTATAGAATGTTATAGAGCACTAATGTTCCTAAAAGTAATCATACATTGGTAAACAGGCACTAAAACACCCCAATGAAAATAAAGAAAACTACATGTACAAGACAGAATATCTTATTAGAACTGAGAACACACAAATCATTCTTTGAAGAGAAAGTATTCTGCCAAACAATCTTTTCTTCCACCTCATTTATTTACTGCTTCCCTGTGTGGCCTTACCCAACCTTATTTTTCAGTGTTTTACTAGAAGTGCCTGAACTGGGACTGGTGTTGCGAATGCCAATATTTATTTTCTATTCCTCAGTTCTGTGAGTTTTAAAGAACCTTTTTCCTTTGAAAACAGACACCAAACTGGCAAAGAAGAGTAACAGTTTCCCCTTGACCCCTTCCCCCAGCAAAGGAGGTACAACTACACCCTATGGCTATTTGTTTCCCTCCTAGAGAGCACATCTTTAGCTTGCTTGACATCTGCACTCATCCAGCCTCTGACCTCTCTTTTTCACTGTTTGCAATGGTTACAAAATCAAAAGAAACACAATGAGCCCAAGAAATTTATTCAGATTTCTAAATCCTTTCCAAATGTACTACTAGGATCCTTAAAGTTTCAAGAATACAGAATGTACCAGGACGTTCTCACTAAAATATCATTAAAAATGGGAAGTTTTCAGCAGAGCTTCTGATTTCCATTTTTACATCTCACATATTCTGCGTGTGTTCCAACAAGTTTCCTTTAGCATGTGCAAAGACCAGGTATGCCCAGAATACTTGCACACAGTGGTGCTGAGCTCAGCATTCCCAGATCAAAAGGTACACGTCAACACCGAGGGCACTTTCTAAGTGTGCTTTGCGTGAAAAAAGGTTAGACAGAATTTCCATCTTCAGTGGTTTTTAAATAGTTTAAATACCTACAGGTCACAGCCTGCAACACAAGCGAATGGCAAAATTCACCCATTAGTCAAATAGTAGTCCCCACCATTTAAGAGACTGGAGGATCCAGGTAGTGCAGGTACAGGAGCAAGGAAACTAAAAGGCTAGCCATTTCTTTTTCTCCTGTAGTATCAAGATAAAAGAATTCCAACACAACATGAAAAATCACAGCTTTCCTTTGCAGAAGCACTGCTAAATAGAACAGTTCTAGGGCTCTATATTGAACTATCCATGTAAACAGTGTGCCGCATACAGATGTAAGGCTTACACATTTCTAATCTCCCTTCCACCCCTTTTTAAAATGTAGCTATAATACGAGAGGTACCTCTCCCTGACATGTTTTGTAGCAGACACTGCCATAAGTAATCATTTAACTTCCGTGTAGTGTTATTCCCTGGTAATTTTCTTGCTTCTGATATATTTAATAGAACCCCTTGTTTTTTCTTTCATTAGCTATTTTGCTCCCCAAATTCTTTCTTAGATAATGCCCGCTCTCATTTTTCTCCTTTTTATTAGCTTCACTAAGACTACAGTACCATGTTTTGACTGGTGGGTAGATAGGAAATTACTCGATTTCTTTGCAAGAAATTTGTCATTTTAAATTTATGTATCCTGTTAAAGATCTGGGCAGCTGTCTAGAAAAGCTTTTGTACTCACCTGTTAATTAGTTCCGAAATATAAATGAGACAGCTTTTTATGCAAAACAAATTTGCACATGGGGAAAAAACCCATCTAATATCGCCTGTAACCATTTGAAACTTCTAGGACCCAACACTACTTGGAGTCCCTGCAACTACCAGTGCTTTTCAGTTAAGAGGTTCTTAAATTTAACTCATAAAAATGGTTGATAATAAAGTCCCTGCTCTTTAATGACAGTGCCTCACTTATGCTACTTCAGCGTACCTGGAAGCAACTCCATTGCAGACTAAAAACTTCAGATAGCCCTCTTCCCGTGTTTTCTTACAGGTTAAGTAAAAACACTTACAGAGTAAGTAATTTAAAAAGCTTGTCAAGGATCACTAGGGCAAGGTGATACAGCTATCAGCTGCAACAAATTTAGAGAGCAATCTCTGCATTTTAGGTTAAGTCTCCAATTACACAGCATTTCAGACCGAGCATTTGTAAGACACAAAAATATCTGGAATCTCTGCACCAATAGAACAAGTTTCAACTCGTATGTATAAAGATAGACAGCTAAGAGCCCACAACCAGAAACTGAATTTTATTCTTCATTTCAAAATTCACAAAAAGTGTCATTTTAACTACACTGAACTAGCACACAACATACAAAAATCATACTCAGCCACTTTAGAGTACAAAGCCATGCAGTCTTGCTAACAATAAATATACCAGTAAGGACTAATTTCCAAGAAATTCCTTAACCCTCCCTCTTGCCAAGGTCCTCGACAGCCAACAGAGTCAATTCTGCAGAATCGCCAGGCCAAAACTAACCCTAACGTCTGGGCTAGGGTCAGAAATCACATAAGTGATTGGAAACTGGTTCAGATCTGTAACACAACAGAAGTTTAGTGCGCATAAACCACTTTCAAAATAGCTGAAACCAGTTTAACATAAACCTGGATGGATGTAGTATCAGACTTAACTGATTTAGGTTAAATCAGTTTACTGAACTTCTGTCCCAGATCCCCTCCAGATTCAAGTTAACTCATCATCCCCCAGCATCCCAGGATGCTTTGTACCTCCCCTACAGATCCCCCTTCCCCACCCCCCACAGGGTGGGCGGACTAGGTTTGGCCCAAGCTGTCTGATCCAGCTGAGCAGGGAGGTGTGCTTTAGCGCCCCCCCAGCTTCCGGCCTTGACCACTGCAGGCACGTGGCTGCACTGTCAGCATCACAAGTGAATGTCTGTTCACTTGCTTATCAGTTCAATCTACAGAGCTCAGACTAACCTGAGAAGACTGAATCGCTTCAGCCTTGGGCTTCTGGACTGTCGGTACTTAGCCCTAGGGACAAACCAAATGGCTTTGCTTCCCCTCCCTGTCCTGATTTTTAAGCAATTCCTAGTCACCATCCCCCCACCAGAACCAAAGGATACTGGTGAAAGCCAGCAAGGCATTTCTCTGAAGCACATCTGTGACCTACGTGACTCACCCTTATGTGAGTAG
>NW_005843428.1:55005-66755 GCF_000455745.1 Alligator sinensis
CCCAGCTCCTCATTCCTTCCATTTGCAGCAACCCGATGCTCTGCACCATGTGCAGTCATTCACACCCCCCTGAATGCAACTTGCCACCATTCTAACACGGCAGCATCTTCCAGATGCCCTGCTCCAGTGCTAGCAACAGTGGAGAATCAGACCCTTTTCATGCAGATATCTCATCTGGACTGAAGGTCAGATCGATTAACTAAGGCCACATGCCAGCCCTCAAAACCTCACTGGCTCATCAGTGGTCTTTACAAGGGAAAAATTCTGAAAAGTAACTTTTCTCGGTTTCAAGGAAGCATCACACGTGAAATTTAAGAAAATTCAGGTATATGCTTACCAAAAAACTCAGTGTGTTTTCTGCCACAGAGATAAATGCAACAGGATATAAACCATTTGTATGCCCATGCAGGTAATCTGCAGCCATCTGTAGCCCAAAAGGTCATTTCTTGCTGTAACTGTGGTGACAGCATGCTCCAGAATCCTAGATCGGCTCCTTCGGAGCATTTGTTTCTTTTTTAACCCAAGCGTTCTGCACTTCTGGCATGAAATTTCATCAGAGATATACCTGTGTCCAACACGCTGCCTACTTCCATTTCTTTATTTACCCAATGAATTCAGCTAAGCAAAGTTCAAGAACAGTCAGTAATACAAGCACAGCCTCTACCCAAAGAGACTTTCAACTGCTGGACTCACCCTTTACTTTATAAGCACTTCCCTAGGCTTATAACTACATTAGCAGTATCAGTCGATATGCATGATACACAAGCACATTTTCTATTTACTTGCTCTGAGCACAGCAAAATCCTTCTCTGCACTTTAGGGAATAATATCAACCAACATGATATGGACAAGCCAGCTCAGACTCTGGAAACGCCTTCAGAGGCCCAAGGTAATTGTGCGTGACAGAACCACTTTTTACTGAAAATTCAAAACCAATGTCAATGAGGCTTCCCTAGACCTCTAGCACAGAGAAGGCTCAACGTCTTTCTGATACTACTTAGCCAAGGAATAGCACACTGGTGCTTCTCGGTTCCTGTTCCTGGCTCTGCATTAGCCAGAGAGGGAAAGAAACCAGCACAGAACAAGTTATTAGACTTATGCAGGCTTTTGTTCCCCAGTCTCCACAACCTTGTCCCTGTACATAAGAGGCAAAACAATTAACTAAAGACATCTGCCAGGGCATCCTTCCCTTCTCCCATTAGATTTGTTGCAACAGCTCCCCCTCTTTTCATAGATGACATTCAAGCTCCTTGTTCGTATTACCAGAGGCCTCTAGTTCTCCCTCACCGCATCACTTCCTTTCTTTTACACCCTTAAACGCTTTCCCCAATCAACTTCGGGGCTTTTCAAGCTATTCAGTATAGCCCCCTTCATTCTTTGTGCTGAGCAACTTTAGACTGGAACCCTGAGCTGGGTTTGTCAAAAAGGGAGGATTGTTTCTTTCAGTGGCAGGCTAGTGGTTGGGGTCAGAGAGACAAATAGGAGAAGGCCATTACGCAAGCAGAGGCACTCCACCTGAGGAGCTGGAGACTAGAGAGGAAGAGACCAGATGACGATGGAGAGGGAGATGCAGGCTTGAATCCTGCTCGCCTCCACAGTGACACGCGGCCAAACGAGCACTTCCATGGTTTAATTTTCTGCTGTTAATCTCTCCTGAAAGGAAGAAAAGCAAGGAGGAATCATTCTGAGCTCTCCCTGAGGGAAGACGGTCCAGCTTCCCCAAGAGACCTAAGCAACGTTGCAGATTACTCCCCTTATTGTGCTTGTCACATCAGGCCCTTTGGAGGCCAAGGAGAGGTGACCCAAGGAGCACAGCACACAGCCTAGGCAGCAAGGCACAGAGAGGGGGAGAAAGATTCCAATTATCACCTTTCAGCACAAGCCCTATTTTATACATTCCTAGAGGACTGCTCCTTTTTGCTGCTTTGCACACTGTACATCCAGTAACATTATCACACCTGCAAAAGCAGCTATTTCCTGCTGTAGATCACACTGCCACAAAACCAACCAAACAACATCAGGAGTTAAAAATACTGGCATGGGTGTCATTGGCAGAACCACTGGGACAAGGAAGCTAAGAAGGGACAGTTATTTTGCCAAGTGCCAATGATACTGACTTATTACTCTGCCAACTGTAAATCCTCCCTGTATAATAAAACAGGAGTAGGTTATAGCACTGCATTACTTCTCAATGGACATGAATAACATTTATAGGGAAGACTTCAAAGTCTTTTAAAGAAAAAGTATCTACAAAAGATTTGTTGAGGAGAATGTTAATCACTGGCTTTTGGCTTTCAAAAAGCATTTATTTTCCATCTGATGACATCTAGGGTCATATAGGAGGGAAGCTTAGGGAGTAAAAGTAAAGTTCATAAACAAGATCTGCCCAGGACTCAGGAGTCCATCTGGCCTTCTGCTGCCACAAAACACAGGAAACCAAGTAATACAGAAACCAGTACATTAACTAGCAAAAAAAATAACGTAGCACAGCCAAGGCCTAAAGGATGAGCAGAACAGGATGCTGGAACAAGTGGGCTGAGTGTAGTCTGGGGAACCACCAGCTCCTCCTGGCAAAAGCAGCAAAGCAGGGACCATTGAACTGTTTTCTAGAAGAGGAGCAGTGGGACAGGGAAGCAGAGGAGCCATCTTGCAATTAAAGAGCTGGGGTCAGAATGGCCATAATTGTTTCTTTTTTTATAGTGGTAGTGAACAGCCAGGAATATAACAGCCTACCTGGAGAAGGAAGTTGTGATGCTAACTGTTGCAAGGACAATTAAATCTGGTCATGTCAAATTGACCAAACTCCCAGAAGCCTTTTCGAGATGATTCAGAATTGGCAATGATTGTGGCCTAAGGCTAACCCCAGTAAAATGCTGACTTCACATTTAAAACAGAGCGACAGAACTATAACACATTGACCATTGGGACTAATTAAATGTGGGAACAGGATAAGAACAGGATAACAACAGGAAAATATTCCAGGTGTGTACAGATATGCTATTATATACTTAGAATCTATCAGCCAAAATATTATAACCAGCTTGGCTAGCCTTAGTGATGGTGACATCACTAAAGGGTTCAATAGTACCTAGCAAGCAAGGGTTGTTGTTCGCTGTTCGTTGTATGGATTTCTGAGGGAGACACTTGCATGGATTTCTAAGGAACGATCAAGCCTTTGGGTGGGAGCAGTTCAACCCAGGAAGCTTTCCCAGAAGGGCTGGCCAAGGGAAGTAACTCCTGCGTAACAGCTCTAGACAGACTGTGAAGCGGTGAAGAGTTACATTAATGCGCTCAGTCTTTGGGAACGGTCTGCTTATATTCTGGCAGTCCCAGTCAAGTTGACTACTTGTATTCTGGCAACTCCAGTCAATTAATTGCTTTGTGCTTAGTAGATGTTTTGTAGTCAATAAAGCTTCTGACTGTTTGTCGGACGAGTGCCGGTGGTTAATCACAGAGTTCTCCTTGCCCACAGAAAAGCAGGGCTCCAGTTGCAGCCCAACACTAACGGTCTCCTATGATGACCCCAGGCAAGAGGAACCTTCAAAGGAGCCCTAGAGAGAGTCTGCTGCCAGAGGGAAGGCAGCACTCAGTAATGAGCATGTGTGGAGGGGAAGGGGAAGTCAATGATGTACAGGGAAGAAGCAGAACTGGTTGGAGGGACAGAGAGGATGCAACAGTAGATCTTAAAATAGTTGCATCCCTGCCTTAGAGCATGTGGGTACACAAGTACTCCCACCTGGGTTACTCAAGGCCAAAGAAATTTTCAGGCACCAAAGATATCCACTAGCTACTGGATGTATCTTACACCACAGCAAAAGACAGGTGTTATTACCATCTAGCCTTTTTAAATAACAGTAGCCTCAATTAAGAGATGGTCAAGTATCTAGGAACAGTATCTCTCCTAGGCAAGCAAAATACCAAGGTTTCTAGAGTTCAAAGGGGCAGAGCAGAAGTACATTCAAATTCAACACATATACGCAGGTTAAAAAAGGGAAGGAGATTAGCAGGAGACCACCAAAAGGGCATACTGTGAGGAAGTTTGCCCACAAACCCTCAACATCCCCCTGCAGATGGGCTGAAGGAGGGAAGGGGAAGAATCAGGGAAGCATTACCAGAGCACAGAAAGGTTGACATAACCCCTGTCTCTCAACTCCCGAAACAATACACAATGCCAAAATAAAAAAGTGGGAGTTGTCAAAAGAACAGATGTTTCACAGTTTTCTCCACAAGAGCTTTATGTGAAGCAGCCCACCTCCATCTGGCTATTTACCACTGCACTAGAGTGCTACCAGTGTTTATTAACATTTGCCACACTTGAGAAATAAGCGGGGAGAAAACCTCAAACTGAGAAAGAGATTTTTAATTAAAACATGCATTTTACAATCAGTGTCCAGCACTTCTGTACTGATTTCAGGGTGCATGTCTCCCCTGTCCTTCAGTTTTCTACAGACAAGTGAAGGGGACATGAACAACATCCTCCACAACAAACATCATCACCGAGTTTAAGCAGCGATAAGCAAACATTGCACAACTCCACTGCGCTAGCCCATATGTTCATTTACCTTCAGTGCTGCAATGCTGGCTTCATCAACTGCGCCAGGCTCCAAAAGAAAAAGTTCAACACACTCCCCACAAAGCACATGCCCCCCTCCCCAACATCTTAACAGAGAAAAAGAAACAGCAATAATATACTGTCCTGCAATTCATGAAAGCTACTTGCTCTCCCTGTACCAGAACTGCCACTTGTCAAGATAATGCCATCAATTTTACTTTTGGCATATTAATACTGTATTTCTCCCATTTATCACTCATACTGCACACATAATTAGAACCAAGTACTCTCAGGGCACTGTTTAAGTGAACAAGTCTCTTGGACATTTCTGTACATTAGATGATTGTAATTTTTTAATTCCAAAAAGCATCTTAACCCTCACCATACTGGCTGGAGCAGAAACACTGAAATTAAGGAACTTTCCAGAATTTATTATTTGCCAACCTGCCTTGAAAGGTAGAAGTAAGTCAATGCAGCGGCAATGACCTGATCTGCCTCCAAATTGCTAGGGAACAAAGGAAACTCACTCTGAAGACTGTTGGTCATGTTGGACCCTAGGGGGAGAGGCAGAGGATCAGAGTGAGCAAAGTGAAAAACTGCAGAGACGAGTGCTTTTTTACTTTGCAATCACCAACTTTCCATAAACGAGACTGTAAATAACTTCTCAGTGTTACAGCAGGAGAGAGCAGGTTGCAGGTAAGAGAGGAGCAGTGGTGAACAGAACTAGATGGAGCAACCTTCACATTTTAAAAGTGACAGGAAACAGTTGGACTGCTGATTCCATGCAGGGGTTTCTATAGCTTTTTACTATCTGAAAGCCTAATTTTTAAAAGCATGCCAAAAAAGATGCATGTTCAATCGCACACTTAATTTTTATGCTTTATTACTGTGACTGCAAACAAATTAAGCATATTATTACACAAAATTCCTCCTTGAAGTCACGTGCATATTTTGAAAACCTTATGTGGGTTGTATGATGCTAAAGCAGGAGTTACTGTTATTTTTTGGCTGAACTACGCAATTAAGTTTATGACAGAAAACAAAACCCAATGCCCTAATATATTAAAATACTAAGTGAGGTTGCCTACCTCTATTGAATTTTTTGCTATGATGCACACAGTGGATGGGGTATTTGGGAAATATTAAATTAAATTCATGAAAGAGATAGGAGTTATACAGTCAGTAATCTCCAAACCTTTATGTCCACAAACACTTAAAGAAAATGAGCAAATTTTAGAGTAGGAAAGAAATTAGCTAGTTTGAATACTGCAGTGTTTGCTAGCAGCATGCAAGTTGAGACCTGTCTCTTCTAAAATGTCTGAATTATCTACTCTAACCAGTGGCCAAAAGTTAAATCCATTCTCTATTTTGACATAAATATGTATAGACATTGGCAAAAATAGTGCAAGATTTTGACTGCCCCCCCAGCGCACAATAACTTATGTCGGATTGACTAGACGAACAGGGAAATGAAGATTCAATCTAGAATTCTGATGATGACACGTGGATGAGGCTGCCCATTGGTTCCACTTCTGGTGGTGACTGTGTGGGATAGGGGATGCAACGTGGACATCTGTTAACTAAGAACCAACTCGTACTGCACACCTCAATAACAGTCATAGCTACTTTTAGTTACTACTCACCTAAGATGGACTTAATTATTATCAGTCTTCAAAGCCAAAGCTCAGATCTGGAGCACTTTCTTCCTAATCATACTGATGGTCTTCCTTCATTTAAATGACAAGTCATTTGCACTTAGATCCCACCCTGGCCTACCTGGGTCCGACCTATTTAAACCTGAACACAGCTGGCAGTCTGTAAGCCTGCCAGAAAATGTGTTATCAACCGGAGTAAACTCTTACAAATGTAACCAAGTCCAAGGAGAATTTCAAAACAATTACTGAAAGCTAAAATAATGTTCATAGCTAAACACTCAACTAACTACAAAACTGGGCACCACTCCTATTTACTGGACTATTTGAATATGAACCTAGACATAATACATGAATCCCAAGAACCCTTTCATTGCTAAGCCTCCACAAAATTTTTCATGCTGCTGCCTTCCATTATATTCCTCTGAAATATGGAACATTTACAAGAGAAGTGGGTAAGCTCCATAAATTCATTTGAATTAAGAGCATTTGCACACAAGCCTTTTTCAATCTAAATTTCTGTAGATGCTCAATTGTCTATTCCTGTTCTCATAAATGTAGAATTTAATTTTCACTCTGCAGCAACAGAAAGAGTTGTTAAAATAAAACCACTACAACCAACTCTTTTGCTCCCCGTGTATTTTAGAAACCAACCTAAGAAAGACATGGCTCAATTTAAATGTCCTGACTTTAGCAGCAACTTGTCAGTAAAAATCCAGCATGTTTGAGATCTTTTTATTTTAATAGTTCTATGACTTACTTGTTACCAAAGCTGTGAGAATTAATTCAACATTCAAAGAATAATTTCAGCTCTCTTATGATTAAAAAAAACCTTAAATAAATAATACATCAAAGCAGTGTCACTATGATGGTATATATATTCCATGGAACCAGAAAAGGAGGAGGAAATCTCTGCAGAAGCAGGCCTTCTGAGCAACGTGGGTGAACAAATTTTCATTTTATTTAAATTTATCAATGATTACTAGAAGTTGAAAGAGAGGCTTTCCCCCTTCTTATTAGAGTCTTCTTTTCCCAAATACCACCTGGCTCCCATAAATTCCAAGTTCCTTAGGCTTAAAGAGCAAGAGAAAGAATACCATTCTACTCCCAAATCTTACTGCAGTCTTCTGTTGGCCACAGTAACGTTACAGATCTTTAACTGGCCAAATGGCACTACGAATATCTGAATTAAAAGACCCAGAAGTCACAATGGAGAATAGGTGGAGATATATTCTGTATGCATGTTGGATAAGTGTACAATTCACCTGCCAAAAGTCCCAACTTTCTGCCTATGGCTCATTGTATACAACACACAATCAGCGCTGTATAGCTACTAGTGTCAGAATCTTCTTCCCAGATGCCTGGGGCCTTATTAACAACCAATGCAGATCTTCTACCTCTGCGCCCACATGTTATCCTTCTGTTCTCGCCTGCCACAACTTTGGTTTAACTTGTTTCTACTGGAAGGCTCCCCATGGTCTAGGTTGCTTGGGTGAGACAGTGGTGGTCATCCCAGGGCACCTACTTCCCCACCCCCTTATACCTCATCCTTTCACCAACCAGATGTTTCCGATGCAAACAAAATGAAAGTCCTCAAAATGAACCAAAAGTCTCTCCTGTATACTCAGGGTCGATAATTCTAAATGCTCACTCCAATTCTTAATAATGTAATAAACTTAATTGGGAACTCAAACATACTTGGACCTTCAAAGTTCCATAACTCACAGTTATATACACTTGCTCAGGACGCTCACTCTGTATCCTGGAGTCCTTCTCTCATGCTCCCCTATCTGGGGGTCCTTGCTCCGGTACCCCCAATACCAGACACTCCTCCGACTGTCTGGATTTACACCACTTTTCTTCTACCCTTTCTCTGGGGCTGGCTTCCTATGTTTGGCCAACTTTTCTCTTCAAAGCAGCTATCCACAATTCACTGGCTCTCAGCTTGTTCCTGGCCCTTTCCGGCATACCCGCTCTGCTCTGGCTGCCAGCCTTCCCCAGCATGCAGGCTTTTCCCTACTTGCCTAATCTCCCCGGTATGCCAGGCTTCCTCCTGGTGCTGGCTTTCACCAGCATGCAAGTTTCCGTGTTAGCCTGCTCTTCCCAGGTTGCCAGCTCTCCTCCTGGGGCTGGTCTTTCCCGGTGTGCTGGCTGTCAGCTGGTTGCTGGCTTTTCTCTGGAGCCGGCTTGGTGCTTCCAGTTATACTGGAAGTCGATGGAGACCCCAGCTGCATCCAGCACATGCTCTTAAAGCATGGCTGGGACCATTCAGGGTTTGGCTGATGCTCCCCTGATGCTACTGGGACTCTTGCCCCACAGCAGGCAGTGGTGTCGGCCTTTCCCAGGCCATCGGCTTGATTCTTGGGGCCTGGTGCTGTTTCCCCCTTCGTCCCCTGTCCCATATTCTTTGGGACAGTGGGGGACACGCTCCCCCACTCATACTGTAACAAATCTCCGCTTATCATCTGCACATTACACAGACTGCCTAAGTCCATGGGAACTCTCTGGCCCCACTGTCTACTTTGCACGGTAATGGATTCTATTTAACTGCAATACTGGTGAGAATGACCAGGAGCCACCCAGTTCAAGACGTCCAAGGCTGCCCTGAACTAGCTAGATGCTGTCCAGTTCAAAGATTAGATTAAAGATATAAGGTTCCCTGAGAAAGAGGAAGGAGCTTTAACCAGATATGAAAAAACTTATCTCAGACCATTCCGGTAGTTCAGTAGGGGCCAACCTTTTTGGCAGACATGCTTTACACCCTGCTCGAGCGCCACTCTGATCCCCTCCGCTTCCCCAATCTCCCATGTGCTACACAGAAGATGCCCATGCCACTTGTGGCATGTGCCGCAGGTTGCCCACCCCTTCTGTAGTTAAATGACATAGCTGACACTGAGTTTCGGTATGCACACAGCCTTTTTTCAATACCAGGGCCACACACTTAAAAGGGATCGAAACACAGTACACTTTGCTTATGTAGGACCTGGAAATGCTTTCTATTAAGCCCCAGGTGTCTCAGAAGGTGGACCCAGGCTGTAGCAGCTCCTGACAACATCCCTAAATCAGATGCATTCAGGCTATTCACAGAAACAAAGGATCACATCCCAAGCTCTGACAATTAGATTTAATCACCTTAAAATACAAAGGGACAGCCCTCCCCAGCACAAAAATTGGGTCAGGAGATAAGCAAAACCTTTCCAAGCCTCAAACCCTTCCTTCGATTAATGCTTGGAAGAGAAGATGGATATGGTACTATGCCCTGAGCTTTCAGGGACGTGGCTTCTGGACAGCCATGAAAGAGATTCAAATGCCAAGGCTGTGAACCCTTCAAGGAGAGCAGGCTTTGTGCGTATTTATAACAAGGGGGTTCTTGCTTTTGTGCCTTCACCAACTTCAAGCAAAGCACTACAGCATAAAGGAAAGTCTCTTCAGTAAACTCATCCCAAGCTGCTAAAGAGTGAAGTGTGTCCTTTCTCCTAGTCTTTTCTGCCAAAGTTCAACTGCTTCCCACCTACCCCAGAAACAACCTTATAAATATGAGCTCTGATCCGTGTATATAAAAATATATAAATACCTCTAACTCATTCAGATGGCTTCTTCTTCTGAATCCTTGCCTATTGACCAAACACTGCTTTTCAATCCACCATTAAAGGCAGAAAACAGAACAAAAGGATGCTGTAGTGAACAGGAAAATACAAGCTAGCAGCTTGAGAAAAGAACAGGGAAAGCCTTTCATTAATGACTACCATAATAGGCACCAGAGTCCAGCCTTGGTTGAAATGAGTGTGATGCATCATGAAGTTGTAATAGTGAGGGAGGAAGGATGCGATTTTTTTTTAAAGAAATCAGTGACAGCAATAAAAGGATGGAAATAAACTATTTGGGGTAGAAAATAGAGCATAGAAGATTGATGGACTGAAACCCGGCAACAAGCTGAATATCAGGAAGCTTCTCAACAGTGAACTGTCAGATGGCTGCCCAATGGAAAGAGGGAAGCCAATGTTACCTTAATTATTTAACGTTAGAGTGATCAGAGGCATGTTCTTCTACCTGCTACCACCTGAAAATCATGCCAGGGTTTGCATGACTGTTCATCTGGGGAAAACTACCTTTAACTTCTCAGATTTCACCTATGACCAAACGCTGCAAAATATTTATTCCTGTTACAGCATTTCCCAAGACAGCTACCTTCACAAGTTCAGGTACTAACATGCTCTTGCTGAGGTGGATCTGTTTTCATGATATACTTAGTGAATACAGAAAGACATGTTGCTCTTCTGTTTGAGATGAACCTACCTTTTTAGAGTAAGGTTAGCAGCTATATAGTACATGCTCAGTTTCTCTTATTGCTGTTTGCAGTTTTCACCTAATTTAAAATGTTATCCCATAATGTTATTTCACATAAGAAACATTATGTGGCTTTGAAGTCAACGTTTAACCTAGAACTATAAGGTTGGGGGAAAGATGAATCTCTCTACCCCGTGTACTTGGTATGCTTATTAGCACAGTTAGAATCTTGGTAAAATAAAGTAAAGACTTGGCATGGGATTTTCATTTGCACTTAAAAGACTGCATGTCATAGCACATGTGAATAGGACCTGTGCTCCTAATGCACTTAGGCATTTTTGGAAATCCCATCCTGTAATTCCAGTGATTCTTTCCAAATAAAGCTGTAGGTTCAATGTGCACTACCTACACATAACTAAATTCAAAACCCAGAACTCTTTTGCATTTGGCCTCACAATGCTCTGAAAATGTTAAGAGATAATTTCCTTTTTGCTTTGCTGGAACCTAAAGATTCCCTGGGGTTCTTAAAAAGGAAAGTACTAGAGCCTGGGGAACCAGAGCCTCCGAACCATCATTCCCTCTCTCATTAAAGTAGATTCCAAAGCCTGTTGACTCATGTGAGCTATTACTAAGCATTAATGGTTAAACCCATCTGTACATTAACTACCCCACGACATTTCACATAAGAAAGGTGCTATATAGAAAACATAAAGATCAGTGTTCTGCATCATATAAAAGGTACTTGCTTTTCGGGATACACTAGTAGCATATCTGAAAATAAGCCTCGACTGGTATGCGGTTTCCTGGCAATATGAACTGGTCTGATTTTTTGGTTTTTTTCCCCACTGCTGTTCACCCACTGCAAGGTCAAAATAGATTATATGATGTTATAACTTACCAGGACTTATCTGACTTCAGTCAGCTAGATGGAAAGGGATGAGTGAATGTTTAATAAATGTCAATTCCTTTAATGAATCGTAAAGTACTTGGCAGGTTAAGATCCATTCCTGGTTCTTATTCACTACTCAAAGTCCTAATTAGCATCTGAAATATCACAATTGGTTGCTGAGGGACAACTAATGCCATGGAAAAAAAAAGAGTCTAAAACATCTCTGAAATCCTGATACCTTCTCTTAATAATGAAGGAGGAAGAGAGAAATAGAGAAGATAAACAGTTTCTAAATCATCATGTATTTTAACTGCTCACTTATATCCATATACCCCCATCCTCAAGCCAGGAAAGCAGCTCACACAGGAAT